>NW_027521312.1:0-97249 GCF_052094955.1 Ictidomys tridecemlineatus
CCCCAGTCTCCCAAAACTGCTATCTTCTACCAGTCCTTCTGAACTCCCAGTCATCCAATCTCTGCTCTCTGTAAAAGTCCTTCTGCACCTCTGACTCCACATCTGCTCTCTGTAATGGTCCTTCTGCACCTCAGTATCCAACCTCTGGTCTCTGTATGATCCTTCTGCAACCCAGTTTCCAAACTCTGTCCTCTGTAACAGTCGTTCTGAATCCCTTCACCAAACTCTGCTCTCTGTAACAGGCCTTCTGAACCGCAGTCTCCAAACTCTGTTCTCTGTAACAGTCTTTCTGCACCCCAGGATCCAACTTCTGTTCTCTGTAACAATCCTTCTGCACCTTAGTTCCAAACTCTGACATCTGCAATGGTCCTACTGCACCCCAGTCTCTAACCTCTTCTCTCTGTAACAGTCCTTCTGAACCCCATTCTCCAAACTCTGCTCTCTGTAAGATGCTTCTAATTCCAAGTTTCCAAACTCGGCTCTCTATAGCATTCCTTCTCCACCAAGTGTCCAAACTCTGCTCTCTGCAACAGTCCTTCTGCACACCAGTCTCCAACCTCTGTTCTCGGCAATGGTCCTCTGCACCCCAGTCTCCAAACTTTGCTCTGCATATCATTTCTTCTTCACCTCCGTCTCCAATTTCTGCTCTATGTAAGATCCTTCTGCAACCCAGTCTCCAAGCTCTGCTCTCTGGTACAGTCCTTCTGCACCCCAGTATCCAACCTCTGGTCTGTGAAACAGTTCATCTGCACCCCAGACTCCAACCTCTGCTCTCTGAAATTCCTTCTGCACCCCAGTCTCCAAACTCTGATCTCTGTAACAGTCCTTCTTCACCCAAGTCTCCAAACTCTGCTCTCTGTAAAAATTCTTCTGCACCTCAGTCTCCAACATCTGCTCTCTCTAATGGTCCTTCTACACCCATTCTCCAATCTCTTTTGTCTGCAAGACTCCTCTGTTGTCTGCAAGAGTCCGGCAGCACCTCAGTCTCCAAACTCTGCTCTCTGCAACAGTTCTTCTGCACCACAGTCTCCAACATGATCACTCTGAAACATTTCTTCTCTAACCAAATCTCCAACCTCTTCTCTCTGTAACAGTCCTCCTGTATTGCAGTCTCCAAACTCTGCTCTCTGTAACGGTCCTTCTGCACCCCAGTCTCCAAACTCTGCTATCTGCAACAGTCCTTCTGCACCTCATTCTCCAAATTCTGCTCTCTGCAACAGTCTTTCTGCACCCAAGTCTCCAACACCTGCTCCCTGCAACAGTTATTCTTCACCCCAGTCTCCAACCTCTACACTGTGTAACAGTCCTTCTGCACCCCAGTGTCCAACCTCTGATCTCTGCAATGATCCTTCTGCATCCCAGTCTCCAAAATCTGCTCTCTGCAACAGTCCTTCTGCAACCAAGTCCCCAACATCTGCTCTCTGAAAAGTCCTTCTTCACCCCAGTCTCCAAACTCTGCTCTGTGTAACAGTCCTTCTGCAACCCAGTGTCCAACCTCTGCTCTCTGCAATAATCCTTCTTCATCCCAGCCTCCAGAATCTGCTGTCTGCAACAGTCCTTCTGCACCCAAGTCTCCAACATCTGCTCTCAGCAACAGTCCTTCTGTCTCAGTCTGAAAACTCTGCTGTCTGCAACGATCCTTCTGCACCCCATTCTCCGACGTCTGCTCTCTGTAACAGTCTTGCTGCACCTCGGTCTACAATCTCTGCTTTCTGTAAGATCCTTCTGCATCCCAGTTTTCAAACTCTGCTCCCCTGTAACATTCCTTTACAACCACAGTCTCCAACCTCTGGATTCTGCACCGTCCTGCTGCACCCCCAGTCTCCAAACTCTCTTCTCTGCAACAGTTCTTCTGCTCCCCATTTTCCAACCTCTCATCTCTGTAACAGTCCTTCTGCACCTCAGTCTCCATAATCTGCTCCCTGTAAGATCCTTCTGCAAACCAGTTTCCAACTCTGCCATATGTAAAAGTCATTCTGGAGCCCTTCTCCAAACTCTGATCTTCGTAAAAGGCCTTCTGCACCCCAGTCTTCAACCTCTGCTCTCTGTTACATTCCTTCTGAACCTCGGTCTACAAATCTCTGCTCTTTGTAAGATCCTTCTGCAACCTTGTCTAACAACTCTTCTCTCTCTAAGAGTACTTCCTGCACCCCAGTCTAAAACCTCTGCTCTCTGAAAAAGGCCTTTTACATCACAATCTCCAACCTCTATCCTTTGTAACAGTCTTTTTGTACCTAGTCTCCAACGTCTGCTCTCTGCAACGATCCTTCTGCACCCCAGTCTCAAACATCTGCTCTCTGTAACAGACCTTCTGCACCTCAGACTCCTACGTCTCCACTCTTTAACACTCTTTCTGCACCCCAGTCTCTAACCTCTGTTCTCTGTAAGGTCCTTCTCCACCCCAGTTTTCAAACTCTGCTCTCTGTAACATTCCTTCTCCAACCCAGTCTAGAACCTCTTCTTTCTTCAATGGTCCTGCTGCAACCCAGTTTCCAACCTCGTTGTCTGCAACAGTCCTTCTACTCCCCAGTCTCCTAACCTCTGTTCTCTGTAACAGTCCTTCTGCACCACAGTCTCAAACCTCTGCTTTCTGTATCAGTCCTTTTGCACCACGGTTTCCAATCTCTGCTCTCTGTAACTGTCCTTCTGCACCTCTGTGTCCAACCTCTGAACTCAGCAACCCTACTTTTGCACCTCATTCTCTAACCTCTGCTCCCTGTAACAGTCCTTCTGCACACCATTCTCTAACCTCTATCCTCTGCAACAGTCTTCCTGAACCACAGGCTCTAACCTCTGTTCACTGTTATGGTCTTTCTGCAACCCAGTCTCCAACCTCTGCTTTCTGTATCAGTAATTCTTCACCCCAGTCTCCAAACTTTGCTCTCTGTAACATTCATTGTGCACCCCAGTCTCCAAATTCACTCTCTGCGCGAAAGTTCTTCGGCACCCCAGGTTTTAAACTCTGCTCTCTGCAGCAGTTCTTCTGAATCCCAGTCTCCAACATCTGCACTCTGAAACAGTTCTTTTATAAACCATTCTCCAACCTCTGCTTTCTGTATCAGTCTTCCTACATTGAAGTCTCTAAACTCTTCTCTCTGTAATGGTCCTTCTGCACCCCAGTCTTTAAACTCTGCTTTCTTTATCAGTCTTTCTGCACCCCAGTCTCCAACCTCTGCTCTCTGTAACAGTCATTCTGCACCTCAGTCTTCAAATTCTGCTCTCTGCAACAGTCCTACTGCACCCAAGTCTCTAACATCTGCTCCCTGCAACAGTCCTTCTTCACCCAAGTCTCCAAAATCTGCTATCTGCTACAATCCTTCTGCACCCCAGTCTCCAATCTCTTCTCTCTGTAAAAGTCCTTCTGCACCTCTGACTCCACCTCTGCTCTCTGCAATGGTCCTTATGCACCTCAGTATCCAACCTCTAATTTCTGTAACGGTTCTTCTGCACCTCAGTCTCCAACATCTGCTCTCTGTAAGATCCTTCTGCAACCCATTTTCCAAACTCTGCCCTCTGTAACTGTCGTTCTGCATCCCTTCACCAAACTCTGCTCTCTGTAACAGACCTTCTGAACCGCAGTCTCCAAACTCTGTTCTCTGTAAAAAGTCCTTATGCACCCTAGGATCCAAACTCTGTTTTCTGTAACAATCCTTCTGCACCTCAGTTACTAAACTCTGACATCTGCAATGGTCCTACTGCACCCCAGTCTCTAACCTCTGCTTTTGCAACGATCTTTTTGCACCCCAGTCTCCAAACTCAGCTCTCTGCAAAAGTTTTTCTGCACCCCAGTCTCAAACATCTGCTCTCTGCAAGAGTCCTTCTGCACCTCAGTCTGAAAATTCTGCTCTGTGCAAAGATCCTTGTTCACCACAGTCTCCAAACTATGCTTTCTGTAACAGTTTTTTTGCAACTCAGTCTCAAACCTCTGCTCTCTTTAACAGTCTTTCTGCACCCCATTCTCCAAACTCTGCTCTCTGTAAGATTCTTCTGCACCCAAGTTTCCAAACTCTGCTCTCTATAGCATTCCTTCTCCACCCAGTCTCCTACCTCTGCTCTCTGCAATGGTCCTTCTGCAAGCCAGTCTCAAAGCTCTGCTCTCTGCAACCCGTCCTTCTGCACCCAAGTTCCCAAACATCTGCTCTTTGAAAATGTCCTTCTTCACCCCAGGTCTCCAACCTCTGCTCTGTGTAACAGTCCTTCTGCACCCCAGTGTCTAACCTCTGCACTCTGCAATGATCCTTCTGCATCCCAGTTTCCACAATCTGCTCTCTGCAACTGTCCTTCTGCACTCAAGTCTGCAAAATCTGCTCTCAGCCACAGTCCTTCTGCGCTTCAGTCTGGAAACTCTGCTGTCTGCAACGATTCTTCTGCACCCCAGTCTCCAACATCTGCTCTTTGTAACAGTATTGCTGCACCTCGGTCTACAATCTCTGCTTTCTATAAGATCCTTCTGCATCCCAGTTTTAAACTCTGCTCTCTGTAACATTCCTTTTCCACCACAATCTCCAACCCCTTGATTCTGCACCGGTCCTGCTGCACCCCAGTCTCCTGCCCAAACTCTGTTCTCTGCAACAGTTCTTCTGCTCCACATTCTCCAATCTCTGCTCTCTGTAACAGTCCTTCTGTATCGCAGTCTTCAACCTCTGCTCTCTGTAACGGTCCTTCTGCACCACAATCTCAAACCTCTGCTTTCTGTATCCGTCCTTCTGCACAACTGTTTCCAAAGTCTGCTCTCTGTAATAGTCCTTCTGCACCTCATTCTCCAACCTCTGCTCTCTGCAACCTTACTTCTGTACCCCATTCTCTAACCTCTGCTCTCTTCTACAGTTCTTCTGAACCACAGTCTACAACATCTGCTCTCTGCAACAGTCCTTCTGTACCCTAGACTCCAAACTCTGCTCTCTGTAACGGTCCTTCTGCACCCCAGTTTCCAAACTCTGCTCTCAGTAACAGTCCTTCTGCACCTCAGTCTCCAAATTCTGCTCTCTGCAACAGTCTTTCTGCACCCAAGTCTCCAACCTCTGCTCTCTGCAACAGTCCTTCTACAACCCAGTCTTCAACCTCTGCTCTGTGTAACAGTCCTTCTGCACCCCAGTCTCCAACCTCTGCTCTCTGCAACAGTCCTTCTGCACGTCAGTCTTTCAACATGTGCTCTCTGTAAGATCCTTCTGCAACCCAGTCTCCAACCTCTGCTCTCTGTAACAGCCCTTTTGCACCCCATTCTCCAAAGTCTGTTCTGTATACCAATACTTCTGCACCCCAGTACTAAACCTCTGCTCTCTACACTGATTCTTCTGCACCCCAGTCTACAACCTCAGCTCTCTGTAACAGTCCTTCTGAAACCCAGTCTCCAACATGTGCTCTCTGCAACAGTCCTTCGGCACCTCAGTCTTAAAATTCTGTTCTCTGCAAGGATCCTTCTGCACCTCAGTCTCCAACCTCTACTCTCTGTAACAGTCCTTCTGCACCTCAGTCTCCAACATCTGCTCTCTGTATGATCCTTCTGCAAACCAGTTTCCTATTCTGCCATATGTAAAAGTCATTCTGGAGCCCTTTTTCAAACTCTGCTCTTCGTAAAAGGCCTTCTGCACCCCAGTCTTCAACCTCTGCTCTCTGTAACAGTCCTGCTGCACCTCGGTCTACATTCTCTGCTCTCTGTAAGATCCTTCTGAAACCTTGTCTAACAACCTCTTCTCTCTCTAACAGTTTTTCTGCACCCGAGTCTAAAACCTCTGCTCTCTGTAACAGGAATTTTGCATCACAATCTCCAACCTCTATTCTTTGTAACAGTCTTTATGCACCTCAGTCTCCAACGTCTGTTCTCTGCAACGATCCTTCTGCACCCCAGTCCCCAACATCTGCTCTCTGCAACAGACCTTCTGCACCCTAGTCTCCAAACTCTGCTCTCTGTAACAGTCCTTCTATACTGTAGTTTCCAACCTCTGCTCTAGTTAAGGTTCATTCTGGACCCAAGTCTCCAACCTCTGCTTTCTGTATTAGTCCTTCTGCACCCAGTCTCCAACTTCTGCTCTTTGTAACAGTCCTACTGCATCTCAGTCTCAAATATCTTCTCTCTGTAACAGTCCTTCTCTACCCCAGTCTCCAACTTCTACTCTGTGCAACAGTTCGTCTGCACCCCAGTCTCCAACCTCTGCTCTCTAAAAGATCCTTCTGCACCCCAGTCTCCAAACTCTGATATTTGTCACAGTCCTTCTTCACCTCAGTCTCCAACCTCTGCTCTCTGTAACAATCCTTCTGCACCTCAGTCTCCAACATCTGCTCTATTCAACGGTCCTTCTGTACCCTATTCTCCTAACTCTGTTGTCTGCAAGAGTCCTTCAGCACATCATATCCAACCTCTACTCCCTGCAAAAATTCTTTTGCACCCCAGTCTCCAACTTCGGCTCTCTGCAACAGTTCTTCTGCACCCCAGTCTCCAACATCTACTCTCTGAAGAAGTCATTCTCCACCCCAGTCTCCAACCTCTGATCTCTGTAACAGTCCTTCTGTACTGGATTCTCTATCTTCTGCTCTTTGTAAAATCCTTCTGCACCCAGTCTCGAACCTCTGCTTTCTGTATCAGTCCTTCAGCACCACAGTCTCCAAACTCTGCTCTCTTTTACAGTCCTTCTGCACCTCAGTCTCCAAACTCTGCTCTCTGCAAAAGTCCTCTGTACCCTAGTCTCCAACCTCTTCTCTATGTAACAGTCCTTCTATACTGCAGTCTCTATCCTCTGTTCTAGTTAAGGTTCATTCTAAACCCAAATCTCCAACATCTGCTTTCTGTATCAGTCGTTCTGCACCCCTGTCTACAACCTCTGCTTTTTGTAACATTCCTTCTGCATCTCAGTCTCAAACATCTCTCTGTAACAGTCCTACTCTACCCCAGTCTCAAAACTCTGCTCTCTGCAACAGTTCTTCTACACCCCAGTCTTCAACCTCTGCTCTGTGTAACAGTCCTTCTGCAACCCAGTGTCCAATCTCTGCTCTCTGCAACAGTACTTCTGCATCCCAGTCTCCAACATCTGCTTTCTGCAATCGTCCGTCTCCACTCATGTCTCCAAACTCTGCTCTCTGCAACGATCCTTCTGCACACCAGTCTTCAAACTCTGCTCTCAGCAATGATCCTACTGCATTTCAGTCACCAACCTTTGCTCTCTGTAACAATCCTTCTGAACCTCAGACTCCAAACTCTGCTCTATGTAATATTCTTCTGCAACCCAGTGTCCAAACTCTGCTCTCTGTAACAGCCCTTCTGCACCCAAGTCTCAAACCTCTGCTCTCTGCAATAGTCCTTCTGCACCCAAGTCTCAATCCTCTGGTCTCTGCAAAAGTCCTTCTACACACCAGTCTTCAAACTCTGCTCTTTGTAACAGTCCTTTTTTCACTGCAATCTCCAACCTCTGCTCTATGTAACAGTCTTTCTGTACTGCAGTCTCCAACCTCTGCTCTCTGTAACGGTATTTCTGCACCCCAGTCTCCAAACTCTGCTCTCTGTAACCGTCCTTGTATACCTCAGTCTCCAAATTCTGCTCTCTGCAACAGTCCTTCTGCACCCAAATCTCAAACCTCTGCTCTTTGCAACAGTCCTTCTACACACCAGTCTTCAAACTCTGCTTTTTGTAACAGTCCTTCTGCACACCAGTCTCCAACCTCTGCTCTCTGTATCAATTCTTCTGCACCCCAGTCTCCCAAACTGCTTTCTTTATCATAATTTTTCACCCCAGTCTCCAATGTCTGCTATGTGAAACAGTCCTTCTGCATCTCAGTCTCCGACCTCTACTCTCTGCAACAGTCCTTCTGCACCCCAGTATCCAACCTCTGCTTTCTGCAAAATTCTATTTGCACACCAGTTTCCAAACTGTGCTCTCTGTATCAGTCCTGCACCCGAGTCTCCAAACACTGCTCTCTGTAACAGTTTTTCTGCACCTCAGTCTTCAACCTCTGCTCTCTAGAACACTCCTTCTATACCCCAGTCTCCATAATCTACTCTCTGCAACGATCCTTCTGAACCCCAGTCTCTGACCTCTACTCTCTGAAAAAGTTCTGTGGCACCCCAATCTCCAAATGTTACTCTCTGCAACAGTCTTTCTCCACCAAAGTCTCCAACCTCTGCTCTCTGCAACAGTTCTCCTGCAACCCAATCTCCAACCTCTACTCTCTGCAATAGTCCTTCTGCACCCAAGTCTCCAACCTCTACTCTATGCAACAGTCCTTCTGCATCCCAGTCTCCAACATCTGCTCTCTACAACAGTTTTTCCGGCACCACAGTCTCCAAACTCTGCTCTCTTTAACAGTCCTTCTGCACCTCACTCTGCAACCTCTGCTCTTTGCAACAGTTCTTGTGTATCCCAGTTTTCATCCTCTTCTCTCTGCAACAGTCCTTCCTCACCCAAGTCTCCAAAACATGCTCTGCGTAACACTCCTTTTCCACTGCAATCTCCAACCTCTGCTTTCTGTAACTGTCTTTCTGTACTGCAGTCTCCAACCTCTGCTCTCTGTTAGAGACACCGGTCTCTAACCTCTGGTCTCTGTAACAGTCATTCTGCACCTCAGACTCCAAACTCTGCTCTCTGCAACAGTACTTCTCCGCCCCAATCTCAGACCTCTGCTCTCTGAAACACTCCTTCTTCACCTCAGTGTCCTAATTATGCTCTCTGTAAGATCCTTCTAAAACTAGTCTCCAACCTCTGCTTTCTGCAATCATCCCTCTGCACCCCAGTCTTCAACCTCTGTTCTCTATAACACTTATTCTGCACCCCAGTCTCCATCCTGTGCTCTTTGTTACAGTCCTTCTGCACCACAGTCTGCAACCTCCGCTCCCTGCAATACTCCCTCTGCACCCCAGTCTCCAATCTCTGCTCTCTGAAACAGTCCTTCTACACCCAGTCTCAAACCTCTGCTCTCTGCAACAGTCCTTCTGCACCCAGGTCACCAAGGTCTGCTTTCTGTATCAGTCCTTCTGAACCCGAGTCTCCGACCTCTGCTCTCTGTAACAGTCCTTATGCACCTCAGTCTCCAACCTCTACTCTCTGCAGCAGTCCTACTCCACCCCAGTCTCCAAACTCTGCTGTCGGCAACAATCCTTCTGGACGCCAATCTCAAACCTCTACTCTCTGCAACAGTCGTTCTACACACCAGTCTCCAAACTCTGCTCTCTGTATCAGTCCTTCTGTACCTCAGTCTTCAACCTCTGCTCTCTGTAAGATCCTTTTGCAACCCAGTCTTTAAACTCTGCTCTCTGTAACTTTTCTTCGCACCCCCAGTCTCTGAGCCCTGCTCTCTGTAACAGGTCTTCTACACCCCAATCTCCAAACTCTGCTTTCTGTAACAGACCTTTTGACCCCAGTCTCCATCCTCTTCTCTCTTCAACGATCCTTCTGCACCCCAGTCTCCAACCTCTGCTCTCAGCAACAATCCTTCTGCATCCCTGTCTCCAAACTATGCTGTCTGTCAGATCCTTCTGCACACCTGTCTCCAACCACTGCTCTCTGAAACAGTCCTTCTGTACCGCAGTCTCCAACCTCTGGTCTCTGTAAGGGTCCTTCTGCACCTTAGACTGCAACCTGGGCTCTCTTAAAAGAACTACTGCACCCCAGTCTTCAACCTGTGCTCTCTGTAAGTTTTTCTGCACCACAGTCTCCAAACCCTGCTCTCTTTAACGATCTTTCTGCACCCCAGTCTCCAAACTCTGCTCTCTGTAACAATCCTTCTGCACCCCAGTCTCAAAACTCTTTTCTCTACAACAGTTATTCCTGCACCCCAGTCTCCAACCTCTTCTCTGTGTAACAGTATTTCTGTACCGCAGTCTCCAACCTTTGTTCTTATTCAGGGTACTTATTAACCACAGTATCCAACCTCAGCTTTCTGTATCCTTCGTTTTCCACAACAGTCTGCAAACTCTGCCTGCTGTAACAGACCTTCTGCAACTCAGTCTGCATCCTCTGCTCTGTGTAACAGTCCTTCTACACCCCAGATTCCATTCTCTGCTCTTTGCAACAGACATTTTGCAGCTCAGACTCCAACATCTGCTCTCTTAAACAGTTCTTCCTCACCCCAGTCTCGAACCTCTGCTCTCTTTAACAGTCCTTCTGTACTTCAGACTCCAACCTCTGCTCTCTGTAAGGGTCCTTCTGCACCCCAGTTTTCAAACTCTGCTTTCTTGTGCACTCCAGTCTCCAAACTCTGCTCTCTGTAACATCCTTCTGCAACCTAGTCCCCAAACTCTGCTCTCTGTAACAGTCCTTCTACACCCCAGTCTCCAACATCTTCTCTCTGCAACAGTCCTTCTGTAATAAGTCTCCAAGATATTCTCTCTGCAACAGTCCTTCTCCACCCGAGTTTCAAACCTCTGCTGTCTGCAACAGTTCTTTTGCACCCAGGTCACAAAGGTCTGCTTTCTATATCAGTCCTTCTTAACCCCAGTCTCCGACCTCTGCTCTCTGTAACAGTCCTTCTGCACCTCAATCTCCAACCTCTACTCTCTGCACCAGTCCTTCTCTACCCCAGTCTCCAACCTCTGCTCTCCCAAAAAGTCTTTCTGAACCCCAGTCTCCAACATCTGCTCTCTGCAACAGTCCTTCTGCACCTCAGTCTGAAAACTCTACTCTCTGCAATGATCCTTGTGTACCCCAGTCTCAAAAATCTGCTTTCTGTAACAGTCCTTCTGCACCTCAGTCTCCAACTTCTGCTCGCCGTAAAAGTTCCTCTGCACCCCAGTCTTTAACATGTACTCTCTAAACAGTACTTCTACACCCCTGTCCAAATGCAGAAGAATGAGACCTGAATTATCGCTCACCTGCAAAAAATCAACTCAAAATGCATTAACGACCCAGGCACTAGACCAGAAATTATGCAGTTTCTAGAAAAAAACAAAGTCAATACTCCAACCTACAGGCAGAGGCAATGACTTTCTCAATAGGATGCCAAAGCTCAGGAGATAACACCAAATGTTAGCTAATAGGATGGCATCAAATTAAGAAGGTTCTGCACAGCAAAAGAGACAATTAGATTATGAAGAAAGAACCTACGGAAAGGGATAAAATCTTTATGAGGGGCTCTTCTAAAAGACGATGAATATTCAGAATATTAATAAAGAACTCAAAAAACTTAACATCAAACTCACAATTATTAAATAACCCTATTATCATATAACCCAATTACCAAATGGGAAACTAAAAGAACTAAACAGACACGTCTTAGAAAAAAATATGTGAGTGGCCAACAAATATATGAAAATACTTGCAAGTCAAGACTACCCTGAGATTTCATCTCACTTCAGTGACAAAGGCAACCACCAAGAATACAAACAAAAACCAGTGTGACAAGGAGAGAATTGGAGAGAAAGGAGCACTCTCACCCTGTTGGTGGGCATGTAAATCAGCACTACCACCACGGAAATCGGGATGGAGGCTCCTCAGGAGTAGCCATTGACGACCCTGCGACCCAGTTCTACCTCTGCGGATCGAAGTCATCATACTATAATGACACATACATGCCCATGAACCAGCCGAAGGGACATCAGTGGAAGAATGGATAAAGAACATCTGGTATATGCACACTGGAATTTCATTCAGCCATAAAGAAGAACGAAATTATGTCATGCTGGAAAATGGATGGATCTTCAGAACATTAAGGGAAATAAGCAACTCAGAAAGTTAAGGGCCATATGTTTTTCCACTGTTAAAGCTAGAGGGGGTAAAGGAAGGAAAGTTGGGAAGGAAGTCTCATCATGAAAGTTGAAGGAAGATCAGTAGAGTCAAAGCACCAGGGGAGGAGGTGAGGAAAAGGGAAATATTGGAATAATATTGGCAAAAGTTCATGGTTATTTTGTGTGCATGTTCAAATATGTGTCAGCAAATCTTACCATTATGGACCACTACAATGCACCAATGAAGAGTGAAAAGAAGGGTTTCACATTACATGGGACAGACACTATTCTGGGAGGGTGCCCATATTATCCCATCTATAAATACTACGATCATTTACCACTGTCAAAAATCTCTACGGATTCAAATGTTCTGATCACTGCTCCACAACATGGCCTCTTCTACTTCAGGGTCCCCTTATTCTCACTGAAATCAGGAAGCCCGTTTCAACGATGCCATCTGTTAATGTCTTCCCAGGCTGCCGAGGACAGCAGCTGTGGGTTTCACAAGGATCTGGTGCTGCCTTCTGAAAGCATGTCCACGAGGCCTTGGCGAAGGCTGGTGCTCCAGGCCCTCCTTCATATCCAACTGTGAGACCAGAAAAGGGGTCACATAACACGCCATCCAACACCTTATTTATTTCTGACCACCATCCTCTCCATTATTCCAGGATCATATCGGTCATTGAACTTAAGCAAACACTGAGTCCAGATTTCAGTCCATTAACCAAAGAGAGTCTAATAGCCACTCCCCGTGGCTCAGGAAAATCCTTGGCCCTAACATTTCTGGTGATTACGTCCCTGTGACTGCATTCAAGATGATCCAGAAATATGTCCTGACTTCTTTGGTCTAGAAGACTCAAAAAAATTCTCTTATATATTCTTAAGGCTCCTATTAACAAAATACAGTAAAATATTACCTTTTATTTTGGTGTGACCCTTATACTCTCCTGGGCTATATTTTATACTCTTACCTGAGGCGTTCTAGGATCAGACCCCAATTAAGATTCTGGTGATAATGTGGAATGATGGATGAGTATCTAAAAGACAATTGGGCTGGGGATGTGGCTCAAGCAGTAGTGAGCTTGCCTGGCACGTGTACGGCCCGGGTTCGATCCTCAGCACCACATACCAACAAAGATGTTGTGTCCTCCGAGAACTAGAAAATGAATATTAAAAATTCTCTCTCTCTCTCTCTCTCTCTCTCTCTCTCTCTCTCTCTCTCTCTCTCTCTCCCCTCTCTTCTCCTCTCCTCTCCTATGTCACTCTCTCTTAAAAAAATAAAAAAAAGACAACTGGCCAGGTAGAGTCACCATAGGGTCTTCAATTTAGGAAAAGCTAGTCTCCTCGGGGGAGGAGGGGCTGCTTCTGACAGCAAAGAGGGTTAATGGAGATTCCAGGGTTCAAGGCTCTGAGATTTGTCTAATTTCACTGGTATTTTGCCATTCTAATTAAGAGGGTCTCAATCATTCCCCCATTAATGTCCTAATTGACATAAGAGAGACCTGGAGAAATTGTGGATTTATAATTTTCTTTGTACTTCTGCAATTTGGAGAATTGGATGTTTTATTCTGATATTATTCTTTATCAATTTTCAGAGAGAAAATATTTCTGATGATCTGAACCTTACTTGAAGGAGGAATTTAATGCTTGAAACTATCATTTTCTTTCTGTAAGTCTCCCACTCCAGTCAGTAACAGCAGTCTGTAGTCATGTTGTAATGTTCATTCCCACCCTGAAGGTCGATGGTGTTATTCCAAAGCTCAGTTTTACATAGACATTTGATTTCAGGCCATGATAACTTAAAGTCTCTGTTGGGTCATTGCACACCAGGAATTATCAGGTCTCCTTTCCCATGGGCTGTAACATCATCAACATATTCAATTCCCTCAGGTCAGACATCCAACCTACCTCCTCAGATCTGTGATCTAGAACCATCTCTGATGTAAACCACTATTGTGGTCAGTGCCACCGTGGTCAGGTAGATATGAAGAACGACTCTTGATGTCTTAGGGTAGAGGAAGTTGACACAGAAAAAAGTTATAAAATGGTTGGGAGATCTGGAAGAAAAAAAAAAAGGGCAGGTGACACCACCCCATATATGGAAACCCTAATTTCCCTGAAAGGAGACGCTCATTCCATGCTACTGTGACTCACATTCAGGAACAGCTGTCTAGGAGCCTGCACACACAGCTCCTGGCACCAAGGAGATTAGTTCCTGCCTCTACAGGGCTGGTTTGCTGCTCCTGCTATGGGATCCAAAAAAACCCACTTTCTTTCTTTCCTTTCTTACTCTCTGCCTAGTGTTTGGATGATCTTGACAGAACCTCCTAAAATGGAGGCCTGCAGGCAGGGGAGTGTGGGAAACGAGTTTCTCGTACTTTCTGTCTCTCTGGTGTGGGGAGAACACAGAAGGACAGAGATGGTGCTGAACACCCACACAAGGTGTCCGACACACTTGAACCTGAAAGTGGGAAAAGGGTGTTTGTGAAAAGAGAGGAGAGAAAGAAGTCTCAGAGATTTTAAAAGCAGGAGTTTGAGTTGAAGCTCCAGATACAGACTCTCTAACCAGGTGCCTACAAGTCCCTGGGAGGCATCTTTTTCAGATGACTGTATACTCCAGTTTGAAGATTTGTCTAGACATTGATCGTGCAAAGGGATGCACACCATCCAGCAAGCTTCCTATGGGCACTCTGGACCTCATTGCTTCTCAGGCTGTGAATGACGGGGCTCAACAGTGGGCTCACCACACAGAAGAGAACAGAGACCAGGGTGTCTATGTCCAGCCATCTCTGCGCCTGTCATAGTGGAAGTTGGCTGTTCCATAGAAGACAACCACGACAGTGAGGGGGGACACACAGGTGGAGAACGCCTTCCTTCTTCCCTGGGCAGAAGGAATCCCCAGGATGGCCGCCATGAAGAGTGCTTAGGAGCCTGCAGTGAAGAGGCAGAGGCTCAGGCCCATGGTGGCACTGACCACGTGGAGCGCAGACTCGTTGACAGAGGTATCTGAGCAGGAGAGCTTCAGAAGCAATGGGGTGTCACAGAGAAAGTGGTTGAACTGGTGGGGCCCACACAGAGTGAGTGTGATGGCCAGCACCGTGTGTGTGACCATATTCACCAGATCACACAGCCAGGACCAAGTCACCAGGCCAACACAGACCTTCACATTCATGATGACTGGGTACTGAGGAGGACGGCAGGTGGCCACACAGCAGTCATACTGGCCACACAGCCAGTAAGAAGCCTTCTGTGCCAGCACTTGTGACCAAGAAGAAGATCTGGGAAAGGCAGCCCTCATAAGAAATGGCCTTCTCCCAGAAAAAGTTCACCAGCAGTACTGGGAGGGTGGTGGATGCTTAGCAGACGTCCAAGAAGCTCAAATTGCTGAGGAAAAAGTACATTGGAGTGTGGAGAGCAGGACTGACCCTGGTGGCTACTATTATGAGCATGTTCCCCAGGAGAGTAGTCAGGTAAATGACCAGAAAGAGCAGAAAGAACCAGCCCTGTAGGTTGGAGTGGTTGGAAAATCCCAAGATTATGAATTAAGTGATTGCTCATTTCCAATGGTATCATAGCTAAAAAATAGAGAAAAAGAGACCATGACGAGAATGGACTGAGAGCACCCCAAACAGGCTTGTTAATCTGCAGCAACATGGCAAATAATATTGTATACAGAGATGCCTGGACTCTGGAAAGAGATGTATAGGAGTAACTTTAGAGAGAGCATAACTTCTCACAGACTTTTGCATGGGTGCTCTTTTGTAAGAATAAATGGAGACTTGGTCAAAATGCACAACCAGCTATCAACCCCTGTGTCTCATTGAATCTGCAGTATCTCCCTCCTAACACTGTGCTTCACTGAGACGAATTCTTTTTTGTATGTCTGTTATTTCAAGTAATGAGTTTTCATTGTGGAAAAATGAAGAAAATGCAGAAAGTTTTTCAGAATAATAGAACAGGTCACAAAATTAAAGCTCTCTTTGCATTCATCCCATTCTACCTCTATCTATCTTTAAAATATCCAAAGCAAAATTTCCCAATATTTTTTTACTCTATTTATTTGTTTGCCTTGTAATCTTAATTTCCTAACATGAAATTAAGTTAATATCTCCCTTTTTATTGAACATAGAAACCTTCTATTCCATTTACTATCATAAATATTGGAATAGAAGCTTTCATACATATGTATCTGTGATCATCTCTGATTATTTCTTAAAAGTAAAATTATAAGTCACCTGCTTTTAAATACATTGATCTATTTTTTTCAGTAGAAACTTTTATTTTTTTAAGTTTTATAAGATACAAGAAATTTTGACAAATGATATATACTTAGGTATTTTTCTTCTTTTGTATTATAATATTTACCTCACCAAACATTACATTTCCTGAAAAAAAATGATTGATACAATTACTGATTTCCTATCATGTTACCCATGCTAATCCGTGATCTATTGTTTTGAACTAAAATTTCTGTTTCTTTTTCAACCTTAAATGAAAAATATTATAGTTAAACAATAGGCTCTTGGTCCAGATAGATTTGGATTGAAATCCATATGTTGTTTACTAGATGTTGTTTGTAAAAAAGTCAGCTCATCTCTATTCCTCAGTTTGTTCCCTGCTTAGGATATTAATGATGTCTATTTCACAACTGCTGAAAAAAGTTGAGATAATATAAGCTATGTGTCTGACACATTACATTTATTCAATGCCTTTTATCAAGTTAGAAAATGTCTATCCATTTTTTACTAGTAGTTTTTTTTTTTGTTTTTGTTTTTCTGGTGTATGTTTCCTGGGTTTTAAATTCAGAGCCTTATGCATACTAAGCATGCACTGCACCACTGGACTTTGCCCCTAGTTTCATTGATTTATAGTTTTTTATCATAAATAGATATTAAATTTTCTTATTTTCTCTGCATCTATTGAAATGATATATATTTTTTTTCTTATTTAGTCTGTTACTATGGAAATTCGGTTGATTGAATTTTTGAATATTGAACCAGCCTTGCATTCTGGGATTGACCTTAATTGACTGTAAAGTTATCCTTATTCTATATGGCTGAGTTCAGTTTGTTAATATTGTTCTCTGCTTACTTTTGTGTATTCTATTTTCGCTGTTCTTCAGAGATAATCTATTTCTTGAAGAATTCTCAGGTGTATGCTACTGTTATTTTCAGTCAATGCATGTTAGTGGACTAGTGGGAAACAGAGAAGGGATTTCTGATGTTTCCAGGAAGCCCTGCCTTAGGTACTATAAACTCAGTCACAGGGATATGGTCTTCACAGTAACCCAATTTCTAGCAATATGGCTGAGCCTAGTTCTTATTCCTCCCGACGTTACACATTTCGGCCTGTTCCTTTCCATAGCTGCAAAGGTTTTCCGTTGAGTGTCCTATTGTAACAGTTTCTGTTACTCTTGCCCCTGAAGATTACAGCTTTTGTTCTATGCAAAAAATCAGGAAATGGGTCTGGGAGGAGTTTTGGCTGCTGTTGCTGCTCTTTGTCCCTCCACCTATACAAGAAATGATACCGTTAAAGACAGTTTCTCAGAATACTTCCCTATCTTCCTGGGTGCATTTGGTGGAATCCATGGAGAAAAAGAAAAAATACAAACATCTTATGTCTATAGCCCTCTGGGTCTGTATGCTCTAAAAACAGTCTATACATAGTCTTTAGCAATACATTAACTATTTTTTATATGAGTTTTTTTTTTTTATAAATAAACTACTATGTATCTAGTGGGTTCTCCCATAGTTAAAAAAATGCCTGGATTATTTTGGTTGCTTATCTCTCCCCAGACTTCGGTTATTTGTTTGCTTTATAATCTTCATCCATAATAAAGTCAAGGAAAGTCATTAATTTGCATTTTCTTCTGCTCTTTTTGGTTATTATAATGATGAAAACAACATGCTTTCTAGCTATTTTGATAGATACTCAAGGTGAAATTTGAAGTCTATACACTTACTTTTCAAAAATATTTAGTAATTTCTAATTTAGTTAAATATGTAGTTATTCTGTTCAAAACAATCCCATTCCTAGCATAAAAGAGGTAAATAGAGAGCCTACATCCTGCGAACAAATTTTTACCCCTCACACCTCAGACAGAGCCCTAATATCCAGAATGTACAAAGAACTCAAAAAATTAAACAATAAGATAACAAATAATCCAATCAACAAATGGGCCAAGGACCTGAACAGACACTTCTCAGAGGAGGACATACAATCAATCCACAAGCACATGAGAAAATGCTCAACATCTCTAGCAATCAGAGAAATGCAAATCAAAACCACCCTAAGATACCATTTCACTCCTGTAAGATTGGCAGCCATTATGAAGTCAAACAACAATAAGTGTTGGCGAGGATGTGGGGAAAAGGGCACACTTGTTCACTTCTGGTGGGACTGCAAAATGGTGAGGCCAATTTGGAAAGCAGTATGGAGATTCCTGGGAAAGCTGGGAATGGATCCACCATTTGACCCAACTATTGCCCTTCTTGGACTATTCCCTGAGGACCTTAAAAGAGCACACTATACGGATAGGGCCACATCAATGATTATAGCAGCACAATTCACAATAGCTAGACTGTGGAACCAACCTAGATGCCCTTCAATAGATGAGTGGATAAAAAAATTGTGGCAGCTATACACAATGGAGTATTATGCAGCACTAAGAAACGACAAAATCATAGAATTTGCAGGGAAATGGATGGCATTAGAGCAGATTATGCTAAGTGAAGCTAGCCAAGCCCTAAAAAACAAATGTCAAATGTCTTCTTTGATATAAAGAGAGCCACTAAGAATAGAACAGGAAGGAAGAGCATGAGGAAAAGACTAACAGTAAACTAAGACGAATGGGGGGAGAGAAAGCAAGAGAGAAGGGAAAACATATGGAAATGGTAGGAGACCTTCAGTGATACACAAAATAATAAGAGGTTATGAGGGGCAAGGGGGTGGGGGGAAAAAAAGGGGAGAGAATTGAACAACAGCAGAGGAGGTAGAGAGGGATGTTGGGAGGGGAGGGGAGGGGAGGGGGGATAGTAGGGGATAGGAAAGGTAGCAGAATACAACAGTCACTAATATGCCATTATGTAAAAATGTGAGTATGTAACAGAAGTGAGTCTGTATTATGTATTTGGGGAGTTCAAAACCCAATTGAGTCGATTGTATGAAAGATGATATGTCTTGAGCTCTGTAATGTTTTGAACAACCAATAAAAAAAAAAGAAAAAAAAAAGAAAAAAAAAATAAAAAAAAAAAATAAAAACATTGACAAATCTAAAAAAAATTTTCTGGGTGAAAAAAGCCAGATACAAAATATATACTGTATGTTTCATTTAAAAAAGTTCAAAAATTAGCAAAACAGCTATAATCGTCAAGAAATAATGGTTGTCTTTCTTTCCTTTTTTTTTTTTTTTTTTGGAGCTCAGGGGTGATATCAGTTGAAGCATGAAGTAATTATCTAAAGTGATGGAAATGTTTTATATCCTGATTTTTGGTAGTTCATATATATGAAAAATATTATAAACCTGTACACTTTAGATCTGTGCATTCTTTGAGTACAAATTATAGTTAAATTTTTAAAAATAGCCTTATTTTAAAAATAAGTAATTAATGAGGAAGAGTGGTACCTGCCTGTAATCCCATGTACTTGGGAGACTAAGGCAGAAGGATCATAAATTTGAAACTCCGCAAGGCCCCCCGCCCCAAATAATTGAAAAGGCTGGGGATATAGCTTCATGGTAGAGTGCCACTGGGTTCAATCCCCAGTACTGCAGTAAGTAAGTAAGTAAGTAAATTGATAAATAGAAGTGAAAGCATTTTTTTCAGATGATTTTTAACTCAGGATTGGTTGGAACTACATCTAAATATTTTTTTAGGTCTCTAAGAGGTGAAGTATTTTCTCCCATTTTTTTGTGTTTCTCTACTTCTTTTTTTACCACAGTGATAGTCCAGGACATATCACATTTTACAAGTGACATCATTTGTTTCCTGACAATAATCTGTTTGAAGCAGTGAATGTGATTGGTGGGTGCATTCGGTCTGTATCACAGATACAAAGGCTTGCTCACCATGATGGATGGACGTGTGCATGTGTGTGTGTGTGTGTGTGTGTGTGTGTGTGTGTGTGTGTGTTATTGGTTGTGTGTGTGTGTGTTATTGGTTGTGGGAATGTTAATGGTTGTGGGAAGCGTATGGGTTCGGGACTAGGCTCTGTGAAGCTGTGTCAGGCCTGATTTTTAAGCAAGGTACTTGGCAATAGAAACCTCGGAAAACGTCCCACCCCCCACCATGCCATGGGCCACCAGAGAGCCCAGGTGTGTCTCTGCAAGCCAGGCTTGGGTACGAGCATGGACATCAATGATTGCAGAGTATCAACAATAGGGGACCATAAATCACTTTCAGGTGAGTGCAGACTGAAAACAGGGACATCTGGAGGGAGATAGACTTGGTTTTAGAAAATCATCAGATCTCTATATCTAGAACACGCACATAGACCTACTCATGAAATTGTGCGTGTGAGTTCAAGGAGCAGGGGTCAATAAGTGTGAAACCTGGTTCCCCAGGTTTTAGACAAACCTGTTTAGTTCAAAAGAGTGATCTGAGTGCTAAAACAAGATCAAAATGAAGTGGTTTGTATCTGAAGACGTGCTGTGTTGAAGGTGGGAGAAAATCTCTGAAGCCCTCATGGAGAAGGATATGGAGAACTTTAAAGTCCTAGTTGAAGAGGACATGGTAAAGACAACAAATCAATTTGGGCAGGCTGGCTAGCTGGTGGGATCACTCAGGAAAACAGGAATATGTGAGGAATAGCACATGTAGAGGAGGCTTTAGTGGATTTGATTTGAGTAATGTTGAATGTGAGTTATCTGTGGGGTAATCACGTGGAAATGCCCTTCACAGACAGCCTAGAACTGCAGGTGTGGATTTGAGAGTCACTGTCTTGAAGACAACTGTTACAGCAAAGGGTGAATATGGAATTCCCCAGGAGAATAGAGATAGTAGAGAAGGAAATAGAGAAAGTAGGGATTCTTGTGATACTTGGTGTTCACGAAAATTGTAGTAAAAGTTTATCAAGAAATGACTAAAAACACCACACTATCTAGTTCAGTTGTAGGTATCGCTTTCTCTAAGTAATTTCCCTAAACAAGAGGTTATCTTATTAGCATTGATTTACAATAAATCAACTTTGAAATGGAGCTGGAAGCTACATGTACTTGACATTTCTTACGTTCTCTGTTTTCTCTATCAACTACCTGGATGAACTTCTGTAAGGGTACGGGGAAACGTCGGAGTAGAGACCACAAGAGACTCTCTTATGCAACAGCAGAAGGGTGGGTTTATTTGGAGACCAGCATGCTGGGGCTCCCTCTATAGCAAAGAGAGATAGAGCCCTGAGAACCGCTTGAGCAGAGCTTATATACTTTTCTTGGAGAGGGCATGGAGGGAAGTTCATTGATGGGTCAGGGTGAGTGGGAAGTTTGCCTGCAACTGAGTGAGGGAGTGCATCCTGCAGTTTGGCAGTTGGGGACAGCACATTCTGGGGACAAGATTAGCAAAGAGTTCACAGTTGGGGACAACACATTCTGGGAACAAGATTTCAACAGTGTTTTGTTAATCATATAGAAAAACAACGTGACAAGTACCTATTTTATTAACCTTTCACTTCAAGTCATTTAGAAATCAGTGACATATACTTTCTTTTAACTCCCTGCAACAAAAAGATCAATCAATATGACAATCTCTTTTATAGGTAGATATCTAGATGTTTTCAGAAAAAGAAATAAAATTCCACATAGAAGGCAGTTCCAGCAGATTTTACTATGGGAAATTGGTACATGGTCTGTGGAAGTTTAAAAGGGAAAACTAAATGTAAATATTCAGGGATTTAAAAATACAATCTCTGAAGTTGTGCATACTGCTACTGTAAAGGTCTTAAATATAAAGGTCAGTTCAGGAGGGACAATTTCATGGGGAATTAAAAAAATCTCCCAATGTGTGTTTATATAATTTTATCTACATATACTTTTTTTTTTGGTTTTACTGGCTAATTTCTTGTAGGTCACGGGTGTGGGGTAGGGTGAAGAATGATATCCAAACAATTTTTCTTATCCTCTATGCTCTTTATTAATGTAGGGCATTAGATTGAATTATCATCATGGGCACCATTAGAATCCATTATTAAAAATCATAACTCATGAATGACACTTTGTGAAACAATATGTACTTGCTCCTCAGAATTTATATAATGCAGAATAGGAATTAGATCAACTGAATAGTAAACCCTCTGCTCTGCAATAATAATTACCATAATCATCATAATCACCTAGGGTATATTTAATAGAAAAATAATTTGAGTGTGAGTCTTCTTAGATTGCTTCAATACACATAAATGCCTGACTTTAAAAAAACTTGTTTAATGTAGTTTAAAAGTGGCCTGTTTTCTGTAAAAATTAGATTGAATTTTGGATAATCCATTATATCAAAACTCAGTAAATTTCTTTGAAAAGATAAATTTTTACATACCTGAATCCAATCAGGATTTTTCAAATTGAGTAACGAATAGAGACACACATTAGATAAAAATACCTAACACTTATTAAATGCCTATAAGACTTTTACATGCATTAACTTATTTGGTTTAAACAACAACCTATAAGATAACCTATTATGCCCATTTTACAGAAAAAAGAATTGAAATTAATGCACAATATATAAATGCAAGTAGGGAAACATCAATGAATCCCTTTAATTTGCATAATGTACATTAACTTGTACATTAACTATTATGATTTAAGAAACAAAAAAAATTGACTCAGAAAATTTATCATGTAATAACTCTTATTTGTAGTGATACTTTGTTACCTGCTGATAATACCATATATTAGTAAACTGTCTTATTATCTTCAATGCCCAGACATTCGTGTCTTTGGTTCTAATAATTCATTGCACATGATTAATAGGCCAACACAGCTTTCATTAAAATTCCAAATCTCAGGGCCTTAAGAAGCTTAAAGTATTTAAATTTCAATAGAAAATCGGTGCTTCAGTTAAGCACAACTAATTTTAAAATCTAAATATAAACAACATAAAATAAATAAGTCTAGAGTCTTAAAAGAAGAACTTTTTTTTTTTTTGCTTTTACAATAAATGAAATGTTTTGCTGACTAACTTTAGGGATTCATTTCCTCAAATGAAAAAAAAAATGGGCATGACCAAAACTAGGAAGAATGGTGTGATCATGAAAACCCTTATGCACATCAGGGAAACAATGATTCCTATTTAATCTCAATAGCACAAGCAATGATTAAAATTTTTAAATCCAATTTTCATGTTGCCCAGTAAATTGCTTAAAACACACACACACACACACAGACACACACACACAAACACACACACACACACACACAGTACAAGGTCAATTCATTCAGAAAAATATCTGAATGATTTCAGGTGCTTGTGGCAATGTGAATTTATTACTGTGAAATCTATGAGCTATCTGGCCTGGCACAGAGTTGTCCTCATATCCTTCCATGTGATATGGGTGCTTGGAGCCAAGGGAAAGATCAGAGGTCATTGTGCAGAACAGTTGGCCTAAGTCAGTGAGTTCCAAGTGTTCCCAGTGATGCTGGTCCAAGGACACTCTTTGGGAGAGGCTTGGCTCTTTCACCTAACATGCAGGGATGCCCTTACCCCTAACTGGTAGGTTTAAAATCTTAGCAAATGCACCAGGAAAAAGCCTCCCTCCTGTCTTGGAGATTCAGCACTCAATACAGCATTTAACATCTCTTTCAGTTCTGTTTTTTTGGGGCTGGGGTGTAGGGGGGCAGTTATCGGATATTGAACTCAGGGGCTTGACCACTGAGCCAGATCCCCAGCCCTATTTTATATTTTATTTAGAGACAGGGTCTCACTGAGTTTCTTGGTGCTTTGTTTTTTCTGAGGCTGTCTTTGAACTCACTATCCTCCTGCCTCAGCCTCCTGAGCTGCTGGGTTACAGGCGTGCACCACTGTGCCAGCTCTTTCAGTTCTTTTTATTTCACCTGTGCTTCTTCTAGCATAAAGGGGAAAGGGAAGACAAATTATTACCTCTTACGATATGTCAGAGCCTTCTAGTTATAAAATTCTTTAAAATAAAAAATTCTGTTTTCCATTTAGGATTTTAAATTTTTTTTTCTTGGTAGTGGTTAGTTTCAATTCAAACCAATTTTTTTCTTATACAGGGTCTAATTTAGTCCTAAGCCAGATCTACAAAGCAACCCAAAGAGGATAAGATCTGATCCCTGTCCTGCTGCACCCCTCCCCTGACTCAGGCAATGGCAAGGCCCTACTGAGGTGGATGGCGCATGGCGTCCATTCTCTGGAGGAGGGCAGTATGTATCTGGGAATGGGCTGATTTGTTTTTGTATTCCTTTAATAAGTATAGTTTTGATTTCTCATATGACCATTAAGTATAAAGGAAAAATCATGACTTTAACAATTAATGCAACTACTTATATAGAATAGATTTGTTTGCTCTAAATGCAATGATTTAGCTGTGGAGTGTAAATTGTTAATGTCTAAAGAAAAACTTCCTATATTCCTGTCAAGAAAGTTTTTGAGAAATTAAATTAAAATCTAGAGAAGAAAAATTAATGTTAAGAAGATAGATTAGTGCTTACTACTGGGCAATTTGTTCTTGTTCCTGTGCACAATGGTTTGTGCTCTTACTTTTGTTTAATTAAAAGTAATAACAAATCAACTACTTGCCGTAACCATGGCACCGGTTCCAGTCAGTAAGTAAAGAAAGAATAGTCAAGGTATAGGCCAATAGTTTGGGACATTTGTAACTATTATTAAAAGTTAACTAAGCAGAAACAGCTCAAAACAATACTCGAACTGAAAGTACAAATGTTTGCTTATGCTTAAGCCAAGATATATTCTTCTATCCTAATTGTAGCTACGTAATATTTTGTTTTGTTATAATAATAATTCCTGTTTTGTAACCACAAAGTAATGTAAGCCTGCCAAAATAAAAAGTATATATGATCAACTTCACAATTAAAGATTGGGATCAACACCTTCACTTTGGTGTCTGTGTTGTTTCTCCATCCCCTCTTTCACCAACTCCTCACAATCAGTTCGTCTCCTGAGAACCCCTGTTGGAGCTGGTCTCCAAAACTGTCCTTCAACCAACTTACAATCTAATGGGAAGATGAACTCAATATGTGCAGGAAACTTGGTAACAATTCTATGTAATCTACAAATTATCATTATTTTCCCTTAGTGTTTGCTTGGGAAGCTCTGAGAATAGAGCACATAATACTTGTCAAAGAACCTCATTCCATCTTGAATATGTGCTCCTCCAGGTCCTAGTTGGGCCTCTCAATTGTGTTCTAAACACTAGGGCAACACCTTTTGTAAATGTGCACTCAGTAAAAGTTTGAAGAATGAAGAAGGTCTGTCAAGTACATCCATAAAGTAGAGTTTTGAAAAGATTCTTTAAAGATGGTACTGTGTAGGACCTAAAGGATGTAACACAGACTTGACAGAGGCGAGAAGACATTTCTGTTCAGTGGTTCTGGTGCAGATATCTTGCTGAGAAAAATAAAGCCTCTGTGGGCATAAGTGAGGCAGCATAGCCCAGCGGCTTCTGAGGAACTCAGTGTCTCCTGTCTCCTAAACATATCCCTTATGGAGACCATCGGCTCAGTTCCCAGGGAACAAGCAGCTCTGCATCTTTCTTTCCCAATCAGTCATCTAAAAGTTAGGTGACCGAGAATGAAGTCACTTATGAGTGACCCCAAAATATAATGTTTCTAAAAAAGGGGGGTTGTGTATGAAGTAGATTACTCACAAGCTTCAGGGATTTATTACATTTAATAAATTGCTTGCAACTCCCCTCCCCAAGCATCCATGTGTTGTAAGATAAAGATGAAAACCCCTGATTAGTGAAAGAATACGTTTCTAAACATAACTTCTTCTACAATTATGATTTTTATTTAAACAGGTATTTTGGTAGGTCTACTGTTATGCTATATTGTATCATAATTGAAATGTGTCCCTATACTTTCTACCTAAAAATTATTTCTTTTTGTCCTGTTCATCAAAAGCAGAGGATTAACACTTAGCATTGTCTATTGTTTACCATAAGTAATTTTCCACACACATCATCTCACTTAAGGAATTTAGGCATCCCAGTGTTTCTGGTTATGTTTTGGGTTTTCTTCCAGTTCTGGAGGCATCATGCTAAATCCCTCAGGATTTGTGATAACCTCTGAAGTTATTTCTACTCTGGCAACACAAGTAGTATTGTGGAAACTTAGACACACATAGAAAAGGTGCTATGATAAGTCATTACATAAATGTAATCAAAATGGTAATGAAAATATATACAATATTCTGTAATATGTTTATAAGGTGTAGGTATATCCTGATTCTGGGATAGTGTTTTTGAAAATTGTGATGGTAAATAAACTACTTACCAGCAACTCTCACAGAGAGGTATAGATTTCTGGTTTTTGTGTGGCCCTTGCTGCTCCCATACTAGCACCTGGGCTGCAAAGAAAGCTTTTTGTAAAACTGGCTGTTGGTCACCATTCACCACAAAACGGACCTGTTATTCTGAAAGTTGCCTGTCGCATATCTGTGGCCTCATGAAAAAGTCAAAATCCTCTGATCTCTCACAATTCATTTTCCTATGATGGACATTTATAGAGGTCTGGGGCTGACCTGTTGGAAATATGCATCGTGCCATTCCTCTGCAGCTTCTCTGGGACTCCTCAGTGTGCAAACACAACTCAAGGGCAACAGCTTGAGTTCAACTGCAACAATGGAGAGCAGTTAATTCACTGTTGGATTAATTAATGTCTTGGCAATCACCTGTTCTCAGCATGCAGCGAGCAGATCAGTGTCATCTCTCTTCTGGGATATGGGTGAGCAAAGTTCAGAGTGAGATTTCTGCTAAGAAGTTGTGGGTGGCTGAAACCTCAAGACTGCCTTCCCTTCCCGCTAGGGAGAGAAGGGGTCAGGGTGGGTGTACACTTATTGGTATGGATTTCGCACAGCATATGAAGTTTTTCATTCATGTTACATACTTTGCCAGATGGACAGATATCAGAATCCACAATATTAAAAGCATCCCCACTATCTACAGCTGATTCACTCCTGCTAAGGGCTGATCCCTTACCAAAACCTGTATGACTTTGTGCCCCTTTATTTTATGATCCTGCTGATGCTCATGACCTGGTGAAGAAATTGTTTGCTATGGAGTTTAAAAGTAGGGGGAAAAAAAGAGTCATCAAACAGCTATTTCGGGCACAGATGGAGAAAAGACAACAAGCTTGAAAGTCTTGTAGTATTTTACTGCACAAAAATAGAAATAAAAGTATTAGATAAAGAGGTAAGTCTCTAAAACTTAAAATTTCTCATAATACAATGGGTTTTCTTCATGCTTAGGAGAGACACATTAACAGTACTCCTAAAAAAAACTTAGAATGATTAGCCATCAAGGAAAGGCAAAGCTAAAGCACATTTGATGAAGCACTTCACACATTCCAGGGTCCTCACAATAAAAGGAATGATAATGAAGTGTTGTTAAGGGAGTAAGGAAATCAGAAGCTTTATTCACCACTCCTAATAATAAGGTAAGCTGGTTCCACTGGTCTGAAAATGATCTGGACTTCTTCAGAAGTTAAATATGGAGTTAATGATCCACCTCTTAAACTTTTACTTACAACTCAAGATGAATAAAAAAAAGTTGTCAACCAATGATTTGTACATGAATGTTCATATAATGTTCATATTATATATAATGTTCATATTATATATACGAATCTTATTCATATTAGTCAAAAGTGAAAATGATCAGGCAGGTCTGTAATCTAGCTACTCAAGAAGCTGAGGCAGGAGGATCACAAATTCAGGGAAAACCTGGGCAAATTTGCAAGACCCTGTCTCAAAACAAAATTTTTAAAAGGGTTGGGCTTTGGCTTAATGGTAGAACATTGTTTAGTGTGCAAAAGGCTCCGGGTTCAATCTGCAGTACAACACCCACACAGACACAAAGTAAAAATTACTATCCAGTGGGAAATAAACAAAGAAATGTGGCATTTTCATAAGATGGAAATCAGTCACAATAAGGAGGAATAAACTAAAATACTAATACAAGCTACAATATAACTGAAAATTGCAAACATCCTAAGTGAAAGGAGTCAGATCCAAAAGGCGTATATGGTATTACTTCATTAAAAATATCCACAGAAACTCAAGTGTATACATAGGTCTTTCCACATGTGAAGAAGAAACACAGAAATGGTGTTTATTTAAAACTTAGAATCAAGATCCATTAGGAAAATGCAAGTCAAAGTCACATTGCACATAACACTTCACATTCACTAGTGTTCGCTAGAGCTGCAATATTGGGGGAAAGGAGGTTGACTGCTTTGGGTATAGGCTTTTCTTGGAGAGAAAAATAATAAAAATATTCTGAAACACCTGTGGATTAGAGAACCCAGGTGAGGTCACAATGTGTCCCATACTTAGCACAGTGTGCTTCCCCTGGTTGGAGGGGCACCACAGTGTTCATGAGACACTGTGTATGGAGAGAGCGCTCTTGTAATTGCTGCTGAAGAGTTCACATATTTCTACAACTAAGATATTTCCTAGAATGAAACCATCATCTAGTTCTAATCTCACTATACAGTCTGTCTCTAAGCAAGCTTCCTCAGGGAACTCTGGACCTCGTTGCTTCTCAGGCTGTGAATGATGGGCTTCAACATGGGGGTCATTACAAAGAAGAGCACAGAGACTAGGGTGTCCGTGTCCAGCTTTCTATGGGCCTTTCATAGTGGAAGTTGGCTGTTCCATAGTGGAAGTTGGCTGTTCCACCACGAAAGTGAGGAGGGACGCACAGGTGGAGAAGGCCTTCCTCCTGCCCTGGGCAGAGGGAATCCCCAGGATGTCCGCCATGGTGAGTGCGTAGGAGCCTGCAGTGAAGAGGCAGGGGCTCAGGCCTATAGTTGCACTGACAACGTGGAGCACAGACTCGTTGACAGAGGTGTCTGAGCAGGAGAGCTTCAGGAGCAATGGGGTGTCACAGAGAAAGTGGCTTAACTGGTGGGGCCCACACAGAGTGAGTGTGATGGCCACCACCGTGTGTGTGACCAAATTCACCAGCCCACACAACCAGGACCCAGTCACCAGGCTAACACAGTCCTGGATAACACAGTCATACGTGCCACACAGCCAGTAAGAAGCCTTCTGTGCCAGCACTTGTCACCAAGAATAAGATCTGAGAAAGGTTGCCCTCATAAGAAATGGCCTTCTTCTCCCAGAAGAAGTTTAAAAGCAGTACTGGGAGGGTGGTGGATGTGTAGCAGACATCCAAGAAGCTCAAATTGCTGAGGAAAAAGTACATTAAAGTATGGAGAGCAGGACTGACTTTAGTGGCCACTATTATGAGCATGTTCCCCAGGACAGTGGTCAGGTAAATGACCAGAAAGAGCAGGAAGAACCAGCCCTGTAGGTTGGAGTTGTTGGAAAATCCCAAAAAGATAAATTCAGTGACAAATGATTGATTGCTCATTTCCAATGTTGTCATAGCTACAAAACAGAGAAATAGAGACCATGATGAAAATGGACTGAGAGCACCGCAAACAGGCTTGTTAATCTGCAGCAACATGGCAAATAATATCGAATGAAAAGCAGCCTGGAGACAGATAACCTGTGGGACTGGTCTCAGGGAATCAGACCCATGGAGCCACACACGTTTGCAGGAGTGATTGTGGGTGGGAGTAACCAGAGAATTGCTAGAAGCCAACAGAAAGCCATTCGACCTCAACATGGTGTGAAGTCATTTCTCACTGTCTCAGTAATCTCTGTCTCCTGTTATCCCTTTATGTAAACATAGGATTTTTGGAGAAGTTCATTTTCATTGCAAATGTTAAGAAAAAAATTTACAAAGCAGAGTCATCATCTGCAGAAGAAGTTGGTGTTGCCTTCAGTGTTTTCCAATGAAGAGTTTTTCTCATTTTACATCAATCTTGATCTTTGTGTTTGTAAAGGCAGAAGTTAACTATTCCTGTACAATGCTGAAATTTTCAGGGCCAGAGCAAAATAGAAGAAAAAAGTTGATGAAGTGGGGTTGGACTGGCTATCTTAAGTATACAGGGAAGATCAGTGGAGTAGAAGAAGAATGAGAGGGCGGAGAGGTTTGGGAAATGAGGAAATGTGAAAAGTCTTTACGCAGATAATGTTATGTGAACATGGAAGTCTAAAACAGGGGACTTCACCTATATGTATATGTAGAAAGCACCAGTCAGAAATTAACAGATAAATGACCCCAAAAAAAATCAGTAGAGAAAGGAGAATGGGGCCGGGAAAGGGAGAGAGATGAGGGGGTGGGGACTGAATGGAGTAAATCAGATTCCATGCACGTAGGATCTTTTCCAAATCAACGCAACTTCTATGTATAACTATTATGCTCTAATAAAAAATTTAAGAAGATGACATGATCCTATCAGCAAAGAGTGAGATTTGAATTCTTCTTGACCTATATGTATACGTTTAATTTCTTTCTTTTGTCCAATGGCTCTGGCAATTTCAAGGATGAAGTTGAATAGAAGTGGTTAAAGAGGGGGCACCCTGTCTTCTTCCAGTTTTTAGAGTGAATGCTTTCAACCTTTCTCCACTTAGAATGATGCTGCCTTGGGTTTAGCATAGATAGCTTTTACAATGCTTTTACAAAGTTTCTTCTTTCCCTAGTGTTTCTACTGTTTTGAGAGGTAGGGGTGCTATATTTTGTTAAATGCTTTTTCTGCATCTATTGAGATGATCAATAAACTTACATCTCTCTTAAATAAACTTAATCTCTCCCCTTTGGCTAAACATTCAGATCATCTCCAGTCCTATAAATATTTTAATGAACATTTTTCTACATAAACATATGTGACCATTTCGAATTATCTCTTCAGAAAAAAATTTAAATCTGACATAAAAGAATTTGTTGTGCAGTTTCTTTTTAAAACTAGCTCATGGGAGAAATTATATTAAGTGAAATAAGCCAGACACATAAAGAGAAATAGCAGTTTTTCACTTCTTTGTGGAAGCTAAAATGTTGATCTCAGAGAAGTAGGGAGTAGAGCGGTGGTTATTGGAGCCTGGGAGAGAATCCCAAAAATCATTGTGAGTCTGATTTCTTCAAGACACATGTGAAGACTTCCTGAAACATGCCCTCTGAGTGTGGTCTTTAAAAAAATTTAGAGTGGACTTCTAACAGGATCCTTAGAAAATCTCTCTTCTCTCCTCAGTGGGCAGCAGGAGGTCCATGGGTCTGGCTGCTAGGAGCTAGCTGAGGTGTGCAAATGGGCAAGACCAGGACGGCTGTAGTATCTCAATAATCACAAGTAGACCACATTCTAGGTGAGGGCAGGCTGCAAACAGGCCATCCAGAAGGAAATGGCTTAAGCTATGAAAATGACAGAATCTGTGGATTTAGGAAATGGTTGTGGGTCCAATCCACTCATAACACCTACTCCCTGGGTCCGTCCACAGTTGCCACAGTTACCACAGGCCTGAACAGAACAACCCAAAGGGGGAGATGCACTCTGGCCTCCTGGCTTGGAGGTTTGGTCTGGGGCCAGCTGACCAATTGCTGCCAGCCTGAGATGAGGTGGGACGCCGAGGTGGAAGAGAACAAGGGGGGAAGTGTTCCTAGCTCATGGCAGCCAGAAGGTTGGTGCGTGTGAGGGGACAGGAGGAGACAGTTCGCAGGGGACAAGATGTGTTTCCCCAGGGCATGTCCCCAGCCACACTCCACCTGCCCACACTCCTCTCAGTACAGTGGGCCTTTCAGATAATTAACACACAAAATGGATGGATCCACAGATTAGGTAACAAGTTTCACAGTCTAATCATTTCACCTCTGAACACTGCTACTTTAGCTGACCCTGAGCTTTTGGTGGGGGGATACCTTAATTCTAAGCCATAATAATCTCTACAGTCCATGTGCTTGGTTAGAATACCTTCATGGAGTCAGAAAGAGTAATCAGGTGCCAAAACATGATTAAAAGGAAATATCTGGTAACTGAAGATGTGACATTTGGAGCTTGGGGAAAAGCTCTGAAGTGGAGCCCTGGGTGGAGCACTTTAAAGTCTTGGTGACAAGGACACAAGAGGGCACCTGGTCTGTGCGGTAGCTGAGTGGCAGTGGGATCACTCATTAAAACATAAATAAAAATTAGAAGGAGCGTGTCTGGGGAGAGGAAAGAATGAACGGAGGTTGGGCTTGGAGTCTGGGTACCTGCAGGGTCTCCCCAAGAAGATTCCAGGAGGCAGCGGGACAGGTTCCCAGGAGATAGGCCTGGAAGTCATGGCTTAGAGTGACTGTGAAAGTCACAGGTGCTCACAAAGCCAAAAGAGAGCAGGGTGAGGAGAGAGGGCCTGATGGACTGTGCGGAAAAGAAGGTGTCCAGAAGGAGGCTTACCAGATATCAGCAATCATTCTGCACCACAGTGTCAAAGCTCTGCTCTCTGTACCAGGCCTTCTGCACCCCAGTCTAAAACCTCTGGTCTTTATAACAGTTTTTCTGCACCCCAGTATACAATCTCTGCTCCCTGCAGCAATCCTTCTCCACCCCAGTCTCCAAGTTCTGCTCTCTGAAACACTCTTTCTGAACCCGAGTCTAGAACATCTGGTGTCTGCAACAGTCCTTCTACACCTCAGTCTCTAAACTCTGCTCTCTATAATATCCTCTGCACACCAGTCTCCAAACTGAGATATCTGTAACAGGCCTTCTTCACCCCAGTCTCCAACCTCTGTTCCCTGCAAGAAAACTTCTGCACCCCAGTCTCCAAGTTCTGCTTTCTGAAAGAGTCCTTCTGCACCCCACTCTCGAACATCTGCTCTCAGCAATAGTCCTTCTTCACCTAAGTCTGAAAACTCTGCTCTCTGCTACAATCATTCTGCCACCCAGTCTCCAACCTCTGCTCTCTGTAACAGTCCTTTTGCACCTCAGTCTGAAAACTCTGCTCACTATAATATTGTTCTGCACACCAGTCTCCAAATTGTGATATCTGTAACAGGCCTTCTGCACCCCAGTCTCCAACATCTGTTCTCTGCAACAATCCTTATTCTCCCCAGGCTCCAACCTCTGCTCTCTGAAACGGTCCTTCTACACCCCAGTTTCCAAAATCTTCTCTCTGTAGCAGTCTTTCTGCACTTCAGCCTCGAAACTCTGCTCTCTGAAACAGTCCTTCTGCAACCCTGTCTCCAATCTCGGCTCTCAGTAACAGTTCTTGTTCACCCCAATCTCCAAACTCTGCTCTCTGTAACACTCCTTCTGCACCCTAGTCTCCACCCTCTACTCTCTGTCAAAGTCTTTCAGCAACTCAGTACCCAAGCTCTGCTCTCTGTAAGATCCTTCTGCAACCCATTACGAAACACTTCTCTCTGTAAGAGTCTTCTGCACCCCAGTCTCCAAACTCTGCTCTCTGTAACAGGCCTTCTGCACCCCAGTCTCCAAACTATGCTCTTTGTAACAGGCCTTCTGCACCCCAGTCTCCAACATCTGCTCTCTGCAAGGATCCTTCTTCTACCCAGTCTCCAAACTCTGCTCTCTGTAAAAGTCCTTTTGTATCGCAGTCTCCAACCTCTTCTCTTTGTAACGGTCCATCTGCTCTCAATTTCCAACCTCTGCTTTCTGTAACAGTCCTTCTGCACCTCAGTCTCCCAACTCTTCTCTCTGCAACGATCTTTCTACACCTCAGTCTCCAACCTCTGCTATCTGTAAAAATCATTCTGCACCTCAGTCTCCATACTTTGCTCTCTGTAATTGTAATACTGCACCCCAGTCTCCAATCTCTGCTCTCTGTAACAATCCTTCTGCACATCTCTCTCCAACGTCTGCTCTCTGTAATAGTCCTTCTGCACCCCAGGCTCCCACACCTGCTCTCTGCAACGGTCCTTCTGCACCCCAGTCTCCAAACTCTACTCTCTGTAACAGTCCTTCTGTACGGCAGTCTCAAACCTCTTCTCTTTATAACGGTCCTTCTGCACCCCAAATTCCAACCTCTGCTCTATGTAACAGTCCTTCTATGCCTCAATCTGAAACTTCTGCTCTCTGCAACAATCCTTCTAAACAACAGTCTCCAAACTGTGCTATCAGTAACAATCCTTCGGAACTCCAGTCTCCAACATCTGTTCTCTATAACACGTTTTCTGCAACCAGTCTCTGTACTCTACTCTCTGTAACAGGCCTTATGCACCCCATCTCAAAACTCTTCTCTCTGCAAAAGTCTTTCTACACCACAGTCTCCAACCTCTGCTCTCTGCATCGATCCATCTGCATCCCAGTCTCCAACGTCTGCTCTCTGTAATATCCTTCTGCACCCCATTCTCCAAACTTTGCTCTCTGTAACAGTCATTCTGCACCTCAGTCTCCAACCTCATCACTCTGCAACGGACCTTGTGCAATCCATTATCCAACCTCTGTTCTCTGCAGCTGTCCTTTTGCACCCCAGGCTACACACTCTGCTCTCAGTAACAGTCATTCTGCACCCCAGTCTCCAAACTCTACTTTCCTTATCAGTGTTTTTGCACCCTAGTCTAAATCCTCTGCTCTCTGTAACAGTCCTTCTGCACCCCAGTCTCCAAACTCTGCTCTCTGTAACAGTCCTTCTGTTCGGCAATCTCCAAACTCTTCTCTCTATAAAGGTCCTTCTACTCCTCAATTTCCAAACTCTGCTCTCTGTAACAGTCCTTCTCAACCTCAATCTGAAATTTCTGCTCTCTGCAACAATTCTTCTAAACCCCAGTCTCCAAACTGTGCTATCTGTAAAAATCCTTCTGCACCCAGTCTCCAACATCTGCTTTCTGTAACAGGTTTTCTGCAACCCAGTCTCCAAACTCTGCTCTCTGCTACAGTCCTCTGCACCCCAGTCTTCAACCTCCGCTCTCTTCAACATTTCTTCTGCACCCCAGTCTCCAACCTGTGCTCTCTGTAACTATCCTACTGCACCCCGGTCTCCAAACGATGCTCTCTGTAGCGATCCTTCTGCACCTAAGTTTCCAACCTCTGCTCTCCGCAACAGTCCTTCTGTACCCCAGTCTCAAAATTCTGCTCTGTGCAAAAGCCCTTCTACACACAAGTCTTCAACATCTACTCTCTGCAACGATCCTTCCGAATCCCAGTCTCAAACGTCTGCTCTCTGCAACAGTCATTCTACACCCCAGTCTCCAAACTCTGCTCTCTGCTACAGTCCTCTGCACCCCAGTCTTCAACCTCTGCTCTCTTCAACATTTCTTCTGCACCCCAGTCTCCAACCTGTGCTCTCTGTAACTATCCTAGTGCACCCTGGTCTCCAAACTATGCTCTCTGTAGCGATCCTTCTGCACCCCAGTCTCCAACGTCTGTTCTCTGCAACAGTCATTCTGACCCCAGTCTCCAACCTCTGCTCTCTGTAACATCCTTCTCCACCCCAGTTTCCAAACTCTGCTCTAGGTGACATTCCTTCTGCACCCCAGTCTCCACACTCTGCTCTTTCTAACAGTACTTCTGTACTGCACTCTCCAATCTCTGCTCACTGCAACATTTCTTCTGCACCCCAGTCTCCAAACTGTGCTCTCTGTAACTGTCTTTCTGACCCCAGTCTCCAACCTCTGCTCTCTAACTATCGTTCTGCACCTCAGTCTCCAACCTCTGCTTTCTGCAACGATCCTTCTGAACCACAGTGTCCAAACTCTGCATTCTGTAACAGTCCTTCTACATCTAGTCTCCAAACTTTTCTCTCTATAACAATCCTTCTGCACCTCAGTCTCCAACCTCTCCTCTCTGTAACAGTCCTTCTGCACCTCAGTCTCAAACCTCTGCTCTCTGTAACAGGCTTACTGCACCCCAGTCTCCAAAGTCTGCTCTCTGTAACAGTCCTTCCCAGCCTCAATCTGAAATTTCTGCTCTCTGCAACAATTCTTCTAAACCCCAGTCTCCAAACTTTGCTATCTGTAAAAATCCTTCTGCACCCCAGTCTCCAATATCTGCTTTCTGTAACAGGTTTTCTGCAACCCAGTCTCCAAACTCTGCTCTCTGTAACAGGCTTTCTGCACCCCAGTCTCCAACCTCTGCTCTCTGCAACGATCCTTCTGCATCCCAGTCTCCAAAGTCGGCTCTCTATAACATCCTTCTGCACCCTGTTTTCCAAACTTTGCTCTCTGTAACAGTCATTCTGCACCTCAGTCTCCAACCTCATCCTTCTGCAACGGCCTTTCTGCACCCCAGTATCCAACCTCTGTTCTCTGCAGCAGTCCTTCTGCATCCTAGGTTACAAACTCTGCTCTCTGTAACAATCCTTCTGCACCCCAGTCTCCAAACTCTACTTTCCGTATCAGTTATTCTGCACCCCAGTCTGAAACCTCTGCCGTCTGTATCAGTCCTTCTACACCCCAGTCTCAAACTTCTGCTCTGTTAAAAAGCCCTTCTACACACAGTCTCCAACATCTACTCTCTGCAACGATCCTTCTGCATCCCAGTCTCAAACGTCTGCTCTCTGTAACAGTCATTTTACACCCCAGTATCCAAACTCTGCTCTCTGCTACAGTCCTTCTGCACCCCAGTCTTCAACCTCCGCTCTCTTCAACATTTCTTCTGCACCCCAGTCTCCAACCTGTGCTCTCTGTAACTATCCTACTGCACCCCGGTCTCCAAACGATGCTGTCTGTAGCGATAATTCTGCACCTCAGTTTCTAACCTCTGCTCTCGGCAAGGATCCTTCTGCACCCCAGTCTCCAACGTCTGTTCCCTGCAACAGTCATTCTGACCCCAGTCTCCAGCATCTGCACTCTGTAACATCCTTCTCCACCTCAGTTTCCAAACTCTGCTCTAGGTGACATTCCTTCTGCACCCCAGTCTCCACACTCTGCTCTTTCTAACAGTACTTCTGTACTGCACTCTCCAATCTCTGCTCACTGCAACATTTCTTCTGCACCCCAGTCTCCAAACTGTGCTCTCTGTAACTGTCTTTCTGACCCCAGTCTCCAACCTCTGCTCTCTAACTATCGTTCTGCACCTCAGTCTCCAACCTCTGCTTTCTGCAACGATCCTTCTGAACCACAGTGTCCAAACTCTGCATTCTGTAACAGTCCTTCTACACCTAGTCTCCAACCTCTTCTCTCTATAACAATCCTTCTGCACCTCAGTCTCCAACCTCTGCTCTCTGTAACAGTCCTTCTGCACCTCAGTCTCAAACCTCTGCTCTCTATAACAGGCTTATTTCACCCCAGTCTCCAAACTCTGCTCTCTGTAACAGTCCTTCTCAACCTCAATCTGAAATTTCTGCTCTCTGCAACAATTCTTCTAAACCCCAGTCTCCAAACTGTGCTATCTGTAAAAATCCTTCTGCACCCAGTCTCCAACATCTGCTTTTTTTAACAGGTTTTCTGCAATTCAGTCTCCAAACTCTGCTCTCTGCTACAGTCCTCTGCACCTCAGTCTTCAACCTCTGCTCTCTTCAACATTTCTTCTGCACCCCAGTCTCCAACCTGTGCTCTCTGTAACTATCCTACTGCACCCCGGTCTCCAAACTATGCTCTCTGTAGCAATCCTTCTGCACCTAAGTCTCCAACCTCTGCTTTCTGCAACGATCCTTCTGAACCACAGTTTCCAAACTCTGCACTCTGTAGCAGTCCTTCTTCACCTAGTCTCCAACCTCTTCTCTCTATAACAATCCTTCTGCACCTCAGTCTCCAACCTCTGCTCTCTGTAACAGTCCTTCTGCACCTCAGTCTCAAACCTCTGCTCTCTGTAACAGGCTTACTGCACCCCAGTCTCCAACCTCTGCTCTCTGTAACAGTTCTTCTGCACTCCAATCTCGAAACTCTGCAATCTGTAACAGTCTTCTAAACCGGAGTCTCCAACCTCTTTTCTCTGCAACGATCCTTCTGAACCTCAGTCTCCAACCTCTGCTCTCTGCAACAGTCCTTCTGCACCCCAGTCTCCAGACTCTGCTCTTTGTAACATCCTTTTGCATCACTTTCTCCAAACTTTCCTCTCTGTAACAGTCCTTCTGCATCCCAGTATCCAAACTGTGCTCTATGTAAAAGTCTTTTTTGCACCTCAGTCTCCAAACTTTGCTCTCTGTAATGGTCCTTCTGTAAGGCAGCCTCCAACCTCTGCTCTCTGTATCAATCCTTCTTCACCTTAGTCTCCAATGTCTGCAATCGGTAACAGTCCTTCTGCACCCGAGTCTCCAACATCTGCTCTCTACAACCTATGCTGTCTGTAAGATCTTTCTGAACATCTGTCTCCAAACTATGCTCTCTGTAACAGTCCTTCTGTACCGCAGTCTCCAAACTCTGGTCTCTGTAAGGGTCATTCTGTACTTCAGTCTGCAACCTCTGCTCTCTGAAACACTCCTTCTGCTCCCCAGTCTCCAAACTTTGCTCTCTGCGACAGTTTTTCTGTAAATCAGTCTCCAACATGTTCTCTGTGTAAATGTCATAATGCACACCTGTCTTCAACTTCTGCTCTCTGTAAAAGTCCTTCTGCATTACAGTCTCCAAAATCTGCTCTCTTTAACGATGCTTCTACACCCCAGGCTCCAAACTCTGCTCTCTGCAAGGATCCTTCTTCACCCCAGTCTCGAACTTCTGCTCTCTGTAAAAGTCCTTCTGCACCCAAGTCTCTGAACTCTGGTCTCTCTAACCGTCCTTCTGCACCTCATTCTCCAACCTATGCTCGCCCCAACAATCCTCCTGCAACCCAGTTCCAACCTCTGTTCTCTACAAAAGTTCTTCTGCACCCCATTCTCCAACCTCTGCTCTCTGTAACAGTCCTTCTGTACCGCAGTCTCCAACCTCTGTTCTCCTTAAGGGTCTTTATGGACCCCAGTATCCAACCTCTGCTTTCTGTATCAGTCGTTTTCCACCAAAGTCTCCAAACTCTGCCTGATGTAACAGTCCTTCTGCAACTCAGTCTGCAAACTCTGCTCTCTGCAACAGTCCTTCTGCACCTCAGTCTCAAACCTCTGCTCTCTGTAAGGGTCCTTCTGCACCCGAGTATCCAACCTCTGCTTTCTGTATCAGTCCTTCTGCACCCCAGACTCCAAACTCTGCTCACTGTAACTATCCTTCTGCACCTCAGTCTCCAACCTCTGCTCTCTGTAACATCCTTCTGCAACCCACTATTCAAACTCTGCTCTCTGTAACAGTCCTTCTACACCACAGTCTCCAAACTCTGCTTTCTGTATCAGGCCTTCTGCACCCCAGTCTCCAACCTCTGATTTCTGTATCAGTGTTCTGCACCCCAGTCTCAAATCTCTGGTCTCTGCAATGATCCTTCTGCACCAAAGTCTTCAACCTCTGTTTTTTTCAACACTTCTCCTGCACCCCAGTCTCCAAACTCTGCTCTCTGTAACAGTCCTTTTGTTCTGCAGTCTCCAAACTCTGTTTTCGTTAAGGGTCCTTCTGCACCCCAGTTTCCAACCTCTGCTTTCTGTATCAGAGTTTCTGTACCACAGTCTTCAACCTCTGCTCGCTGTAACAATCCTTCTGCACCTCAGTCTCCAACCTCTGCTCTCTGTAACATCCTTCTGCAACCCAGTATTCAAACTCTGCTCTCTGTAACAGTCCTTCTACACCACAGTCTCCAAACTCTGCTTTCTGTATCAGGCCTTCTGCACCTCAGTCTTCAAACTCTGCTCTCTGTAACATCCTTCTGCAACCCACTATTCAAACTCTGCTTTCTGTAACAGTCCTTCTGCACCTCAGTCTGCAACCTCTGCTCTCTGCAATAGTCCTATGCACCCCAGTCTCCAAACACTGCTCTCTTCAACATTTCTTCTGCACCCCAGTCTTCAACATCTGCTCTCTACAACATTCCTTCTCCACCCCAGTCTCCAACCTCTGCTCTTTGCAACAGTCCTTCTGCACCCCAGTCTCCAACCTCTTCTTTCTGTATAAGTCCATCTGTACCCGAGTCTCCAACCTCTGTTCTCCTTAACAGTCCTTTGCACTTAAGTCTCCAAACTCTGCTCTCTGCATCAGTCCTTCGGCACCCCAATCTCCAATCTCTACTCTCTGCAACAGTCCTTCTCCACCCCAGTCTCCAAACTCTGCTCTCTGCAATAGTCCTTCTGCACCCCGATCTCAAACCTCTACTCTCTGCAACTGTCCATCTGCATACCAGTCTCATACCTCTGATCTGTGCAATAGTTCTTCTGCACCTCAGTCTCAAACCTCTACTCTCTTCAACAGTCCTTCTGAATGCCAGCTTCCAAACTCTGCTTTCTTTATCAGTCCTTTTGCACTCAAGTCTCTAAACTCTGCTCTCTGTAACAATCCTGCTAAACCCAAGTCTCCAACCTCTGCACTCATCAACAGTCCTTCTGCACCTCAGTCTCCAACCTCTGCTCTCTGCAAAGGTCTTTCTGCACCACAGTCTTCAACATCTACTCTCTGTAACAGTCCTTCTGCACCTCAGTCTCCAACCTCTTCTCTCTGTAATATCCTTCTGTAAACCAGTCTCCAAACTCTGCTTTCTGTAACAGTAATTCTGAACCCAGTCTCCAAACTCTGCTCTCTGTAACAGTCCTTCTGAACCCAAGTCTCCATCCTCTGCTCTCTGAAACGGTCCTTTGGCACCCCCAGTCTCCATCCTCTGCTCTCTGTAATGATCTTTTTGCACCCAAATCCCCAACCTCTGTTCTCTGCAACAGTCCTTCTAAACATAATTCTGAAAACTCTGCTCTCTGCAACGATCTTTCTGGACCCCAGTCTCCAACCTCTGCTCTCTGTAACAGTCCTTTGGCACCTCAGTCAACAACCTCTGCTCTCTGTAAGATCCTTCTGCCACCCAGTCTCCAAACTCTCTCTATGTTACAGGCCTTCTGCACCCCAGTCTCCAAGGTCTGCTCTCTGTAACAGGCCTCCTGCACCTCAGTCTCCAACCTCTTCTCTCTGCAGTGATCCTTCTGCACCACACTATCCAACCTCTGCTCTCTGCAACAGTCCTATTGCACAGCAGTCTCCAACCTCTGCTCTCTGTAATATCTTTCTGCACACCTGTCTCCAACCTCTGTTCTCTTTAACAGTCCTTCTATTCCGCAATCTCCAAACTCTATTCTCTGTAACGATCCTTCTGCACCCCAGTCTCCAAACTCTGCTTTCTGTATCCGTCATTCTGCACCCTATGCGTCTACCTCTGCTCTCTGTAACAGTTCTTCTGCACCCCAATCTCCAACCTCTGCTCTCTACAACAGTCCTTCTGCACCCCAGTCTCCAAACACTTCACTCTGCACAGTCCTTCTGCACCCTAGTCTCCAACCTCTGCTCTCTGCAAAAGTCCTTCTGCACCTCAGTCTCCAAACTTTTCTCTCTGTAAAATTCTTCTGCACCCCAGTCTCTAACGTCTGCTCTGTGCAACAATCCTTCGGCACCCCAGTCTCCAACATCTACTCTCTGCAATGGTCCCTCTGTATCTCAGTCTCCAACCTTGTTCTCTACATCAGTTCTTCTGTACAGCAGTCTTCAACCTCTGTTCTCTGTAAGGTTCCTTCTGTACCCCATTCTCCAACCTCTGCTTTCTGTGTCAGTCCTTCTGCACCACAGTCTCCAAACTCTGCTCTCTGTAACAGTCCTTCTGCACCTCACTCTGCAACCTCTACTCTCTGCAACAGTCCGTCTGCACCCCAGTCTCCAAAATCTGCTCTCTACAACAGTTTTTTCCACCCCAGTCTCCAACCTCTGCTCGCTGTAACCGTCGTTCTGTACTTCAGTCTTTAACCTCTCCTCTCTTTAATTGTTTTCTGCACCCCAGTCTCCAAACTCTGCTTTCTGTATCAGTCCTTCTGCACCCCGGTCTCTAAACTCTTCTCTCTTTAACAGTCCTTCTGCATCTCAGACTCTAAACTCTGCACTCTGCAACACTCCTACTGCGCCCCAATCTCCAACCTCTGCTCTCTGCAACAGTCTTTCTGCACCTCAGTGTCAAAACTCTACTCTCTGTATAATCCTTCTGAAACCCAGTCTCCAGCCTCTTCTATCTGCAATGGTCCATCTGCACCCAACTCTCTAAAATCTGTTCTCTACAACAGTTATTCTGCACCCCAGTCTCCAACCTCTGATCCCTGTATCAGTCCTCCTGTACCGCAGTATCAAATCTCTGTTCTCTGTAATGGTCCTTCTGCACCCGAGTCTCTAAAATTTACTCTATGGAAGAGTCCTTCTGCACCCCAGTCTCCAAACTCTGCTCTCTGCAACATTTCTTTTTCACACCAGCTTCAAAACTGTGCTCTTTGTAACTGTCCTTCTGCACTCCACTCTCCAAACTCTGCTCTGTGTAACAGTCCTTCTGTACTGCAGTCTCCAACCTCTGCTCTCTGTAACTGTCCTCTTGCACCCCAGACTCTAAACTCTGCTTTCTGTATCAGGCCTTCCGCACTCAAGTCTCCAAACTCTGCTCTCTGTAACAGTCCTTAAGAACATCAGTCTTCAAATTCTGTTCTCTGCAACAGTCTTTCTGCACCCCAATCTACAACCTCTGCTCTCTGCAACAGTCCTTCTACACCCAAGTCTCAAACCTCGGCTCTGCAACAGTCCTTCTGTATCTCTGTCTCCAAAATCTGCTCTCTGCATTGGTCTTTCTGATCCTCAGTCTCCAACCTCTACTCTCTGTAACAGTCTTTCTGCACCTCAGAATCCAACCTCAGCTGTCTGTAAGATTCTTATGAAACCCAATCCCCAAACTCTGCTCTGTGTAACAGTCCTACTGCATCCTTCTGTAAATTCTCCAATCTGTAAAAGTCGTTCTGCACCCCAGTCTACAATCTCTGCTCCCTGGAACGATCATTCTGCATCCAAGTCTTCAACCTCTTCTTTCTGCAACAGTCTTTCTGCACCCCAGTCTCGAACATGAGCTGTCTGCAATAGTCTTTCTGCACCTCAGTCTGAATACTCTGCTCTATGCAACGATCCTTCTGCACCCCAGTCTCCAAACTCTGTTCTATGTAACACTCTTTCTGAACATCTGACTCAAACCTCTGCTCTCTGTAAGATCCTTCTACTACCCAGTCTCCAAATTCTGCTCACTGTAACAGTCCTTGTGCAACCCAGTCTCCAACCTTTTCTCTCTTTAAGAGGCCTTCTACACCCAAATCTCTAACCTTTGCAGTGTGCAATGGTCCTTCTGCACCCCAGTCTCCAAACTCTGTTCTCCAAAACAGTTCTTCTGTACCACAGTCTTCAACCTCTGTTCTCTGTAAGGGTCCTTCTTCACCCCAGTCTCCAACCTCTCCTTTCTGTATCAGTCCTTCTGCACTACAGTCTCCAAACTCTGCTCTCAGTTACAGTCCTTCTGCACCTCACTCTGCAACCTCTTCTCTCTGCAACAGCCGTTCTGCACCCCAGTCTTCAACCTTGCTCTCTTCAACACTCCTTCTGCAACGCAGTCTCCAAAATCTGCTCTCTGCAACAGACCTTCTGTACTGCAGTCTCAAACCTCTGCTCTCTGTAATGGTCCTTCTGCACCCCAGTCTCCAAACTCTGCTTTCTGTATCAGTTTTTCTGAACCCCAGTCTACAACCCCCGCTATCTGTAACTTTCCTTCTGCACCTCAGACACAAACCTCTGCTGTCTGTAAGATCCTTTTGAAACCCAGTCTCCAAACTCTGCTTTCTGCAATGGTCCTTCTGCACCCCAGTCTGCACCCCAGTCTCCAACCTCTACTCTCTGTAACGGTCCTTCTGCACCGCAGTCTCCAACCTCTGCTTTCTGTATCAGTCCTTCTACACTCAAGTCTCTAACCTCTACTCTCTGTAACAGTTTTTCTGCACCTCAGTATCCAAATTCTTCTCTCTGCAAAAGTCTTTCTCCACCCCAGTCTTCAACATCTGCTCTCTGCAACAGTCTCTACAACCCAACCTCGAACCTCTCATCCTTGCAATAGTTCTTCTGCACCCCAGTTTCCAACCTCCTCTCTGCAACAGTCCTTCTGCTCCCAAGTCTCCAACATCTGATCTCTCCAACAGTCCTTCTCCACCCTAGTCTCCAACCTCTACTCTCTGTAACAGTCCTTCTGTACCGCAGTTTCCAAACTCTTCTCACTGTAACGGTCCTTCTGCAACCCAGTCTCCAAACTCTGCTTTCTGTATCAGTCCTTCTGAACCCCAGGCTTCAACCTCTGGTCTCTGTAACAGGCTTTCTGCACCCCAGTCTCCAACTTCTCCTCTCTGAAACAGTCCTTCTGCACACAAGTCTCCAACCTCTGCTCTCTGCAACAGCCCCTCTGCACCCCAGTTCCAACATCTGCTCTCTGAATTTGTCCTTCTGCACCTCAGTCTGAAAACTCTGCTCTCTTCCAGGATCCTTCTGCACCCCAGTCTTCAACCTCTGTTTTCTGCAAAAGTCCTTCTACATCCCAGTCACCAAAATCTGCTCTCTGTAACAGTCTTTCTCCACCTAAGTCTCCAAATTCTGCTCTCTGCAACAGTCCTTCTTCAACCCAGTCTCCAACCAAGGCTGTCTGCAACAATCATTCTGCACCCCAGGCTCCAACATCTGATTTCTGTATCAGTCTTGCACACCAGTCTCCTAAATCTGCTCTCTGTAACAGTCCTTCTGCACCTCAGTCTCCAACCTCTGCTCACTGCAACAATCTTTCTAAACCACAGACTCCAACCTTTTCACTCTGCAACGATCCTTCTGCACCCAAATTTCCAAACGCTGCTCTGTGCAACAGTGCTTCTCTACCCCAGTCCCAAACCTCAGCTCTCTGAAAGATCCTTCTGCACCCAAGTCTCCAAACTCTACTCTCTGTAACAGTCCTTCTGCACCCCAGTCTCAAACCTATGCTCTCTGTAACACTCCTTCTGCACGTCATTCTCCAACCTCTGCTCTCTGTAAGATCCTTCTACTACTGAGTCTCCAAACTCTGCTTCCTTTAACAGTCCTTATGCACCCCAGTCTCCAAACTTTTCTCTCTTTAACAGGCCTTCTGCATCAAAATCTCCAACATCTGCTCTGTGCAACGGTACTTCTGCACCCCAGTATCCAACTTCTGCTTTCTGTATCAGTCCTTCTGCACCCCAGTCTACAACCTCTGCTCTCTGTAACAGTCCTTCTGCACCTCATATCCAAACTCTGCTATCTGCAACAGTCTTTATGCGCCCCAGACTCCAACCTCTGCTGTCTGCAAAATTTCTTGTGCACCCCAGTCTGCAACGTGTGCTGTATGTAACACTCCTTCTGCAGCCAAGTCTTCACCTCTGCTCTCTGCAATGATCCTTTTGTACCTCAGTCTTAAAACTCTGCTCTCTGCAACAGTCCTTCTGCACCCCAGTCTCCAACCTCTGCTCTCTGTAATAGGCCTTCTGCATCCCATCCTCCAACCTCTGCTCTCTGTATGAGGCCTTCTGCACCCCAGTCTGCAACCTCTACTCTCTGCAACGATCCTTCTGCACCCCAGTCTCCTACCTATTCCCTCTGAAACAGTCCTTCTGCACCCCAGTCTCCTACCTAAACTCTCTGTAAGATCCTTCTGCACACCAGTCTCCAACCCCTGCTCGCTGTAACAGTTTTCCTGGAACCTATCCCCAAACTCTGCTCTCTGCAACGGTCCTTCTGCACCCCAGTCTCCAAACTCTGCTCTCTGTAACAGTCCTTCTGTACCAGAGTCTCCAGCCTCTGCTCTCTGTAACGGTCCTTCTGCCCCCCAGTCTAGAACATTTGCTTTCTGTGTCAGTCCTTCTGGACCCCAGTATCCAACCTCTGCTCTCTGTAAAAGTCCTTCTGCACCTCAGTCTCCAACCTCTGCTTTCAGCAACAGTCCTTCTGAAACCCAGTCTCCAACCTCTGCTCTCTGCAACATTCCTTCTGCAGCCCAGTAACAAACCTATGCTCTCTGTAAATGTCCGTCTTCACCCCAGTCTCCAACCACTGCTCTCTGTAAAGATCCTTTGGCACCCTAGTCTCAAACATCCGCTCTCTGTAACAGTCCTTCTGCACTGCAGTCTCCAAACTCTTTTCTCTGTAAGATCGTTCTGAAACCCAGTCTCCAACGTCTGCTATCTGTAACTGTCTTTCTACACTCCAGTCTTTAACCTCTGCTCTCTGCAACAGTCCTTCTGAAACTCAGTCTCCAAACTCTGCTTTCTGCAACATTCCTTCTGCACCCAAGTCTTCAACCTCTGCTCTCGGCAACATTCCTTCTGCATCCCAGTCTCCAAACTCTGCTCTGTGTAAAAGTCTTTCTGTACCCCAGTCTCCAAACTCTGCTCTCTTCAACGATTCTTCTGCACCTCAGTATCCATCCTATGCTCTCTGCAACGATCCTTCTGCACCCCAATCTCAAATCTCTGGTCCCTGCAACAGTCCTTGTGAACCCCAGTCTCCAACATCTGCTTTGTGCAACAGTTTCCTGAATCTCAGTCTGAAAACTCCGCTCTCTGTAATCCTCCATCTGCAACCCAGTCTCCAACCTCTGGTCTGTGTAACAGTCCTTCTGTACCTCAGTCTCCAATCTCTGCTCAATGAAACAATCCTTCTGTGCACAAGTCTCTAAGATCTGCTCTCTTAAACAGTCCTTGTACAACCCAGTCTCCAACCTCTGCTCTATGCAACAGTCCGTCTATACCCCAGTCTGCATACTCTGATCGCCCCAACGATCCTTCTGCATCCCAGTCTCCAAACTCTGTTCTCTACATCAGTTCTTCTGCACCCCAGTTTCCAACCTCTGCTCGCTATAACAGTCTTTCTGTACCACAGTCTCCAACCTTTGTTCTCTGTAAGGGTCCTTATGCACCCCAGTATCCAACTTCTTCTTCCTGTATCAGTCATTTTGAACCACAGTCACCAAACTCTTCCCTCACTAACAGTCTTTCTGCACCCCAGTCTCCATCCTCTGCTCTCTGCAACGTTCCTTCTGCACCCCAGTCTCCAATATTTGCTATTTGCAACAGTCATTCTCTACCCCAGTCTCCAAACTCTTCTCTCTGTAAGAGTCCTTCTGTACTGCATTCTCGAAACTCTGCTCTCTGTAAGGATACTTCTGCACCCGAATCTCCAAACTCTGCTTTCTGTATCAGTCCTTCTGCACTCTAGTCTCCAACCTCTGCTCTGTGTAACTGTCCTTCTTAAACTTAGTCTTTAAAGTCTGCTCTCTGCTACAGTTTTTCTGGACCCAAGTCTCCATCATCTACTCTCTGCAACAGTCCTTCTGCACCCCAGTCTCCAACCTCTGCTCTTTGTAAGAGTCCTTCTGTACTAAAGACTCCAACCTCTGCTCTCTCTAATGGTCCTCCTGTACCCCAGTCTTCAACCTCTGCTTTTTGATTCATTTCTTCTGCACCCCTGTCTCAATCCTCTGCTCTCTATAACAGTCCTTCTGCACCTCAGTCTCCAACCTCTGCTCTCTGCCACAGTTCCTTCTGCACCCAAATCTCCAACTTCTGCTCTATGCACAAGTCCTTCTGCAACCCAGAATCCAAGCTCTGCTCTCTGTAACAATCCTTCTGCACCCTAGTCTTCAAATTCTGCTCTCTGCAGCAGTCCTTCTTCACCCCAGTCTCCAACCTCTGCTCGCTGTAATATGCTTCCGTACCCCAGTCTCCAAACTCTACTCTCTGTAACAGTTCTTCTGAACCACAGTCTCCAAACTCTGATCTCTGTTACAATCCTTCTGCACCTCAGTCTCAAACCTCTGTTCTCTGCAATTGTCCTTATCCAACCCTGTCTTAAACATCTGTTCTTGCAACAGTCCTTCCGCTCCCCAGTCTCCAATCTCTGCTCTCTGTAAAAGTCCTTTTGTACGCCAGTCTTCAATCTCTGCTCTCTGTAACGGTCCTTCTGCACCCCAGTCTCAAACCTCTGCTTTTTATATTAGTCCTGCACCCCAGTCTCCAACCTTTGCTCTCTGTAACAGTCCTTCTGAACCTCAGTCTCTATCCTTGCTCTCTGCAGCAGTCCTTATGCAACCAAGTCTCCAACCACTGCTCTCTGCAACAATCTTTCTGCACCCCAGTCTCCAAAGTCTTCTCTCTACAACAGTCCTTCTGCATTCCAGTCTCCAACCTCTGCCCTCTGTAAGATCCTTCTGCACCCCAGTCTCCAACCTCTGCTATCTTCAATGTTTTTTCGGCACCTCAGTCGCCAAACTCTGTTCTCAGTAATGGTCCTTCTGCAACCCAGTCTCAAAACTCTGCATTCCGTATCAGTCCTTCTGCACCTCAGTCTTCAACCTCTTCTCTCTTTAACAGTCCTTCTGCACCTCAGTCTTCAAACTCTGCTCTCGGCAATTGTCCTTTTGCAGGTCAGTCTTCAAACTCAACTCTCTGTAACAGTTATTCTGCATCTCAGTCTCCAAACTCTACTCTCTGTAAGATCCTTTTGCAAACCAATCTCCAAACTCTGCTCTCTGTAACAGTCCTTCTGCACCACTTCTCCAAACTCTGCTCTCTGTAACAGGCTTTCTGCAAATGCAGTCTCCAACATCTACTCTCTGGAACAGTCCATATGCACACAAGTCTCCAACATCTGCTCTCTGCCACAGTCATTATGCACCCCAGTCTCTAATATCTGCTCTCTACATTAGACTTTGTGCACCTAAGTCTGAAAACTCTGCTCTCTGCCACGATCCTTCTGCACCCCAGTCTCCAACCCGTGTTCTCTGCAACAGTCTTTCTACACCGCAGTCTCTATAATCTGCTCTCTGTAACAGTCCTTCTATACTGCAGTCTCCAACCTCTCTTCTCTGTAATGGTCCTTCTGCACCCCAGTCACCAAACTCTGTTTCTGTATCAGTCCTTCTGAACAACAGTCTCCAACCTGTCCTCTCTGTAACAGTCCTTCTGCACCTAAGTCTCCAACCTCTGCTCTATGCAACAGTCTTTCTGCAACCCAGTCTCCAACCTCTGCTGTCTGCAAGAATCATTCTGCACCCCAGTCTCCAAACTCTGTTCTCCAAAACAGTTCTTCTGTACCACAGTCTTCAACCTCTGTTCTCTGTAAGGGTCCTTCTTCACCCCAGTCTCCAACCTCTCCTTTCTGTATCAGTCCTTCTGCACTACAGTCTCCAAACTCTGCTCTCAGTTACAGTCCTTCTGCACCTCACTCTGCAACCTCTTCTCTCTGCAACAGCCGTTCTGCACCCCAGTCTTCAACCTTGCTCTCTTCAACACTCCTTCTGCAACGCAGTCTCCAAAATCTGCTCTCTGCAACAGACCTTCTGTACTGCAGTCTCAAACCTCTGCTCTCTGTAATGGTCCTTCTGCACCCCAGTCTCCAAACTCTGCTTTCTGTATCAGTTTTTCTGAACCCCAGTCTACAACCCCCGCTATCTGTAACTTTCCTTCTGCACCTCAGACACAAACCTCTGCTGTCTGTAAGATCCTTTTGAAACCCAGTCTCCAAACTCTGCTTTCTGCAATGGTCCTTCTGCACCCCAGTCTGCACCCCAGTCTCCAACCTCTACTCTCTGTAACGGTCCTTCTGCACCGCAGTCTCCAACCTCTGCTTTCTGTATCAGTCCTTCTACACTCAAGTCTCTAACCTCTACTCTCTGTAACAGTTTTTCTGCACCTCAGTATCCAAATTCTTCTCTCTGCAAAAGTCATTCTCCACCCCAGTCTTCAACATCTGCTCTCTGCAACAGTCTCTACAACCCAACCTCGAACCTCTCATCCTTGCAATAGTTCTTCTGCACCCCAGTTTCCAACCTCCTCTCTGCAACAGTCCTTCTGCTCCCAAGTCTCCAACATCTGATCTCTCCAACAGTCCTTCTCCACCCTAGTCTCCAACCTCTACTCTCTGTAACAGTCCTTCTGTACCGCAGTTTCCAAACTCTTCTCACTGTAACGGTCCTTCTGCAACCCAGTCTCCAAACTCTGCTTTCTGTATCAGTCCTTCTGAACCCCAGGCTTCAACCTCTGGTCTCTGTAACAGGCTTTCTGCACCCCAGTCTCCAACTTCTCCTCTCTGAAACAGTCCTTCTGCACACAAGTCTCCAACCTCTGCTCTCTGCAACAGCCCCTCTGCACCCCAGTTCCAACATCTGCTCTCTGAATTTGTCCTTCTGCACCTCAGTCTGAAAACTCTGCTCTCTTCCAGGATCCTTCTGCACCCCAGTCTTCAACCTCTGTTTTCTGCAAAAGTCCTTCTACATCCCAGTCACCAAAATCTGCTCTCTGTAACAGTCTTTCTCCACCTAAGTCTCCAAATTCTGCTCTCTGCAACAGTCCTTCTTCAACCCAGTCTCCAACCAAGGCTGTCTGCAACAATCATTCTGCACCCCAGGCTCCAACATCTGATTTCTGTATCAGTCTTGCACACCAGTCTCCTAAATCTGCTCTCTGTAACAGTCCTTCTGCACCTCAGTCTCCAACCTCTGCTCACTGCAACAATCTTTCTAAACCACAGACTCCAACCTTTTCACTCTGCAACGATCCTTCTGCACCCAAATTTCCAAACGCTGCTCTGTGCAACAGTGCTTCTCTACCCCAGTCCCAAACCTCAGCTCTCTGAAAGATCCTTCTGCACCCAAGTCTCCAAACTCTACTCTCTGTAACAGTCCTTCTGCACCCCAGTCTCAAACCTATGCTCTCTGTAACACTCCTTCTGCACGTCATTCTCCAACCTCTGCTCTCTGTAAGATCCTTCTACTACTGAGTCTCCAAACTCTGCTTCCTTTAACAGTCCTTATGCACCCCAGTCTCCAAACTTTTCTCTCTTTAACAGGCCTTCTGCATCAAAATCTCCAACATCTGCTCTGTGCAACGGTACTTCTGCACCCCAGTATCCAACTTCTGCTTTCTGTATCAGTCCTTCTGCACCCCAGTCTACAACCTCTGCTCTCTGTAACAGTCCTTCTGCACCTCATATCCAAACTCTGCTATCTGCAACAGTCTTTATGCGCCCCAGACTCCAACCTCTGATGTCTGCAAAATTTCTTGTGCACCCCAGTCTGCAACGTGTGCTGTATGTAACACTCCTTCTGCAGCCAAGTCTTCACCTCTGCTCTCTGCAATGATCCTTTTGTACCTCAGTCTTAAAACTCTGCTCTCTGCAACAGTCCTTCTGCACCCCAGTCTCCAACCTCTGCTCTCTGTAATAGGCCTTCTGCATCCCATCCTCCAACCTCTGCTCTCTGTATGAGGCCTTCTGCACCCCAGTCTGCAACCTCTACTCTCTGCAACGATCCTTCTGCACCCCAGTCTCCTACCTATTCCCTCTGAAACAGTCCTTCTGCACCCCAGTCTCCTACCTAAACTCTCTGTAAGATCCTTCTGCACACCAGTCTCCAACCCCTGCTCGCTGTAACAGTTTTCCTGGAACCTATCCCCAAACTCTGCTCTCTGCAACGGTCCTTCTGCACCCCAGTCTCCAAACTCTGCTCTCTGTAACAGTCCTTCTGTACCAGAGTCTCCAGCCTCTGCTCTCTGTAACGGTCCTTCTGCCCCCCAGTCTAGAACATTTGCTTTCTGTGTCAGTCCTTCTGGACCCCAGTATCCAACCTCTGCTCTCTGTAAAAGTCCTTCTGCACCTCAGTCTCCAACCTCTGCTTTCAGCAACAGTCCTTCTGAAACCCAGTCTCCAACCTCTGCTCTCTGCAACATTCCTTCTGCAGCCCAGTAACAAACCTATGCTCTCTGTAAATGTCCGTCTTCACCCCAGTCTCCAACCACTGCTCTCTGTAAAGATCCTTTGGCACCCTAGTCTCAAACATCCGCTCTCTGTAACAGTCCTTCTGCACTGCAGTCTCCAAACTCTTTTCTCTGTAAGATCGTTCTGAAACCCAGTCTCCAACGTCTGCTATCTGTAACTGTCTTTCTACACTCCAGTCTTTAACCTCTGCTCTCTGCAACAGTCCTTCTGAAACTCAGTCTCCAAACTCTGCTTTCTGCAACATTCCTTCTGCACCCAAGTCTTCAACCTCTGCTCTCGGCAACATTCCTTCTGCATCCCAGTCTCCAAACTCTGCTCTGTGTAAAAGTCTTTCTGTACCCCAGTCTCCAAACTCTGCTCTCTTCAACGATTCTTCTGCACCTCAGTATCCATCCTATGCTCTCTGCAACGATCCTTCTGCACCCCAATCTCAAATCTCTGGTCCCTGCAACAGTCCTTGTGAACCCCAGTCTCCAACATCTGCTTTGTGCAACAGTTTCCTGAATCTCAGTCTGAAAACTCCGCTCTCTGTAATCCTCCATCTGCAACCCAGTCTCCAACCTCTGGTCTGTGTAACAGTCCTTCTGTACCTCAGTCTCCAATCTCTGCTCAATGAAACAATCCTTCTGTGCACAAGTCTCTAAGATCTGCTCTCTTAAACAGTCCTTGTACAACCCAGTCTCCAACCTCTGCTCTATGCAACAGTCCGTCTATACCCCAGTCTGCATACTCTGATCGCCCCAACGATCCTTCTGCATCCCAGTCTCCAAACTCTGTTCTCTACATCAGTTCTTCTGCACCCCAGTTTCCAACCTCTGCTCGCTATAACAGTCTTTCTGTACCACAGTCTCCAACCTTTGTTCTCTGTAAGGGTCCTTATGCACCCCAGTATCCAACTTCTTCTTCCTGTATCAGTCATTTTGAACCACAGTCACCAAACTCTTCCCTCACTAACAGTCTTTCTGCACCCCAGTCTCCATCCTCTGCTCTCTGCAACGTTCCTTCTGCACCCCAGTCTCCAATATTTGCTATTTGCAACAGTCATTCTCTACCCCAGTCTCCAAACTCTTCTCTCTGTAAGAGTCCTTCTGTACTGCATTCTCGAAACTCTGCTCTCTGTAAGGATACTTCTGCACCCGAATCTCCAAACTCTGCTTTCTGTATCAGTCCTTCTGCACTCTAGTCTCCAACCTCTGCTCTGTGTAACTGTCCTTCTTAAACTTAGTCTTTAAAGTCTGCTCTCTGCTACAGTTTTTCTGGACCCAAGTCTCCATCATCTACTCTCTGCAACAGTCCTTCTGCACCCCAGTCTCCAACCTCTGCTCTTTGTAAGAGTCCTTCTGTACTAAAGACTCCAACCTCTGCTCTCTCTAATGGTCCTCCTGTACCCCAGTCTTCAACCTCTGCTTTTTGATTCATTTCTTCTGCACCCCTGTCTCAATCCTCTGCTCTCTATAACAGTCCTTCTGCACCTCAGTCTCCAACCTCTGCTCTCTGCCACAGTTCCTTCTGCACCCAAATCTCCAACTTCTGCTCTATGCACAAGTCCTTCTGCAACCCAGAATCCAAGCTCTGCTCTCTGTAACAATCCTTCTGCACCCTAGTCTTCAAATTCTGCTCTCTGCAGCAGTCCTTCTTCACCCCAGTCTCCAACCTCTGCTCGCTGTAATATGCTTCCGTACCCCAGTCTCCAAACTCTACTCTCTGTAACAGTTCTTCTGAACCACAGTCTCCAAACTCTGATCTCTGTTACAATCCTTCTGCACCTCAGTCTCAAACCTCTGTTCTCTGCAATTGTCCTTATCCAACCCTGTCTTAAACATCTGTTCTTGCAACAGTCCTTCCGCTCCCCAGTCTCCAATCTCTGCTCTCTGTAAAAGTCCTTTTGTACGCCAGTCTTCAATCTCTGCTCTCTGTAACGGTCCTTCTGCACCCCAGTCTCAAACCTCTGCTTTTTATATTAGTCCTGCACCCCAGTCTCCAACCTTTGCTCTCTGTAACAGTCCTTCTGAACCTCAGTCTCTATCCTTGCTCTCTGCAGCAGTCCTTATGCAACCAAGTCTCCAACCACTGCTCTCTGCAACAATCTTTCTGCACCCCAGTCTCCAAAGTCTTCTCTCTACAACAGTCCTTCTGCATTCCAGTCTCCAACCTCTGCCCTCTGTAAGATCCTTCTGCACCCCAGTCTCCAACCTCTGCTATCTTCAATGTTTTTTCGGCACCTCAGTCGCCAAACTCTGTTCTCAGTAATGGTCCTTCTGCAACCCAGTCTCAAAACTCTGCATTCCGTATCAGTCCTTCTGCACCTCAGTCTTCAACCTCTTCTCTCTTTAACAGTCCTTCTGCACCTCAGTCTTCAAACTCTGCTCTCGGCAATTGTCCTTTTGCAGGTCAGTCTTCAAACTCAACTCTCTGTAACAGTTATTCTGCATCTCAGTCTCCAAACTCTACTCTCTGTAAGATCCTTTTGCAAACCAATCTCCAAACTCTGCTCTCTGTAACAGTCCTTCTGCACCACTTCTCCAAACTCTGCTCTCTGTAACAGGCTTTCTGCAAATGCAGTCTCCAACATCTACTCTCTGGAACAGTCCATATGCACACAAGTCTCCAACATCTGCTCTCTGCCACAGTCATTATGCACCCCAGTCTCTAATATCTGCTCTCTACATTAGACTTTGTGCACCTAAGTCTGAAAACTCTGCTCTCTGCCACGATCCTTCTGCACCCCAGTCTCCAACCCGTGTTCTCTGCAACAGTCTTTCTACACCGCAGTCTCTATAATCTGCTCTCTGTAACAGTCCTTCTATACTGCAGTCTCCAACCTCTCTTCTCTGTAATGGTCCTTCTGCACCCCAGTCACCAAACTCTGTTTCTGTATCAGTCCTTCTGAACAACAGTCTCCAACCTGTCCTCTCTGTAACAGTCCTTCTGCACCTAAGTCTCCAACCTCTGCTCTATGCAACAGTCTTTCTGCAACCCAGTCTCCAACCTCTGCTGTCTGCAAGAATCATTCTGCACCCCAGTCTCCAACATCTGTTTTCTGTATCAGTCCTGGACCACAGTCTCCAATATCTGCTCTCTGTAACAGTCCTTCTGCACCTCAGTCTCCAACCTCTGCTCTCTGCAACAATGCTTTTGCACCCCAGTCTTCAATGTCTGCTCTCTGCAACAGTCCTCCTGCATCTCATACTCCACACTCTGCTCACTGTAAGATTCTTCTGCACCCCAGTCTCCAAACTCTGCTCTCTTCAATGGTCCTTCTGCACCCCAGTCTCCAACCTCTGTTCTCTGCATCAGTCCTTCTGCACCATAGTCTCCAACATCTACTCTCTGCAACAGTTTTTTTCCATCCCAGTCTCAAACCTCTGCTCTCTTTAACAGTCCTTCTGTACTGCAGTCTCCAAACACTTCTCTCTTTAAGGGTATTTCTGGACCCCAATTTCCTACCTCTCCTAAATGCAATCGTCCTTCTACATCCCAGTCTAAAACCTCTGCTCTCTGCAACAGTCCTTCTGCACCCTAGTCTCCAACCTCTGCTCTCCGCAATGATCCTTCTGCAACTCAGTCTCCAAACTCTACTCTTTGTAACAATGCTTCTGAACCTCAGTCTCCAAACTCTGCTCTCTGTAAGATCCTTCGGAAACCCAATCTCCAAACTCTACTCTCTCTAACAGTCATCGTGCACCCCAGTCTCAAAACTTTGCTCTCTGTAACAGGCTTTCTTCACCCCAGTCTCCAAACTCTGCTCTCTGCAACAATCCATCTGTGCCCTGTTTCCAATCTCTGCTCGCTGCAACAGTCCATGTGCACCCAGTCTCCAACATCTTCTCTCTGCAACAAATCTTCTGTACCTCAGTCTGAAAACTCTTCTCTCTGCAAGAATTCTTCTGCACCCCAGTCTCCAAACTCTGCTCTCTGTAACAGTCCTTCTGTACATCAGTCTCCAACCTCTGCTTTCTGTAAGACCCATTTAAAACCTGTCTGCAGACTCTGCTCAGTGAAACACTCCTTCTGCACCCCAGTCTACAATCTCTGCTCTCTATAAAAGGCTTTCTGCACCCCAGTCTTCAACCACTGCTCTCTGTAGGAGGCATTCTTCACCCCAGTCTCCAACAGCTACTCTCTGCAATGATGCTTGTGCACCCAAGTCTCCAACCTCTGCTCTCTGCAACAGTCCTTCTACACCCCAGTCTCCAACCTCTGCTCTGTGTAAGATCCTTCTACACACCAGTCTCCAACCTCTGCTCGCTGTAACATTCCTCTGGAACCCAGTCTCCAAACTATGTTCTCTGTAAAAATAATTCTGCACCACAGTCTCCAACCTCTGTTCTCTGCAAAGGTGCTTCTGCACCCTAGTCTCCAACCTCTGTTCTCTGCAACAGTCGTTCTGCACCCCAGTCTTTTTCCTCTGCTCTCTATAGCAGTCCTTCTTTCACAGGGTCTTCAACCTCTGCGCTCTTTATCCGTCCTTCTGCACCCCAGTCTCCAACATCTGCTTTCTCAATAAGTTGTCCTGCACCCCAGTCTCCAACCTCTGCTCTCTTTAACAGTCTTTCTGCACCTCAGTCTCCAACCTCTGGTTTCTGCAAAAGTCCTCCTGCACCCCCGTCTCCATACTCTGCTCTCTGCAACATTCCTTCTGCACCCGAGTCTCTTAACTGTGATCTCTGTAAAAGTCCTTCTGCACCCCAGTCTCAAACCTCTGCTCTCTGTAACGATGCTTCTGCACCTTAGTCTCTAACCTCTGTTCTCTGCAATGATTTTTCTGCACCTCAGTCTCCAACTTCTGCTCTCCAACGATCCTTCTACACCCCAGTCTAAATCATCTGCACTCTGAAACAGTCCTTCTTCACCTCAGTCTCCAATCTCTGCTCTCTTAAACAGTCCTTCTGCACCCCACTCTCCATCCTCTGCTCTCTGTAACAGTCCTTCTGCACCTCAGTCTCCAAACTCTGATCTCTGAAAGAATCTTCAAAAACCCAGCCTCCAAACTCTGCTCTCTGTAACAGTCCTTCTGCTCCTCAGTACCAAACTCTGCGCTCTGTAACAGGCCTTCTTCACCCCAGTATCCAAACTCTGCTCTCTTTAAGAGTCCTTCTGCACCCCAGTCATCAACCTCTGCTCTCTGCAACGATCCTTCTGCACATCAGTCTTTAACCTCTGCTCTCAGCAACGGTCCTTATGCACCCCAGTTTCAAAACTCTGCTCTCCGCCACAGTCCTTCTGTACCCCAGTCCACAACCTCAGCTCTCTGAAAGATCCTTCTGCACCCAAGACTCCAAACTCTACTCTCTGTAACAGTCCTTCTGCACCCCAGTCTCCAACCTATGCACTCTGTAACAATCCTTCTGCACATTAGTCTTTATCCCCTTCTCTCAGCAACGGTCCTTATGCACCCCAGTCTCCAACTTCTGTTCTCTGCAACAGTCCTTCTGCACCACAGTCTGCATCATCTGCTCTCTGTGACAGTCCTTCTGAACTGCAGTCTTCAACCTCTGTTCTCTGTAACGTTCCCCAGAATCTCTCCTCTGCTTTCGGTAACAGTCCTTCTGCACCCCAGTCTTCAAACTCTGCTCTCTGTAACATTCTTTCTGGACCTCAGTCTCCAATCTCTGCTCTCTGTATCAGTCCTTCTGAACCCCTGTTTCCAAACTCTGCTCTCTGAAACAGTCCTTCTGCACCTCAGTCTTCAACAACTGCTCTCTGGAACAGTCCTTCTATACCCCAGTCTCCATAATCTGCTCTCAACAAGGATCCTTCCGCACCCCAGTCTCAAACGTCTGCTCTGAAACAGTCTCTCTACAGCCCAGTCTCCAAACTCTGCTCTCTGGAAGATCTTTCTGTACCTTAGTGTCCAAATTCTGCTCTCTGTAACATTCCTTCTGCACCCCAGTCTCCAAACTCTGCTCTCTGCAATGATTTCTCTGCACCCCAGTCTCCAACCTTAATCTCAACAACAGTTCTTCTGTACCGCAGTCTTCAACCACTGTTCTTTGTAAGGGTCCTACTTAACCCCAGTCTCCAAACTCTGCTTTCTCTATCAGTGCTTCTGCACCACAGTCTCCAAACTCTGCTATCTGTAAGAGTCCATCTGCACCTCACTCTGCAACCTATGCTTTCTTCTACAATTCTTCTTCACGCCAGTCTTCAAACTCTGCTCTCTGTAACAGTCCTTCTGTACTGCAGTTTCCGACCTCTGCTCCCTGCAACAGTCTTTGTGCACCCCAATTCCAACATCTGCTCTGTATAAGTTCTGCACCCCTGTCTCCCATATCTGCTCTCTGTAACAGTCCTTCTTCACCTCAGTCTTCAACCTCTGCTCTGTGTAACAGTTCTTCTGCACCCCAGTGTCCAACCTCTGCACTCTGCAACAGTCCTTCTGCACCCAACTCTCCAACATCTGATCTCTGCAACAGTCCTTCTGCACCTCAGTCTGGAAACTCTGCTTTCTCCAACGATACTTCAGCACCCCAGTTTTCAAACTCTGCTCTCTGTAACAGTCCTTCTGCACCTCAGTCTCCAAACTCTGCTCTCTGTAACAGGCCTTCTGCACCCCAGTCTCGAGACACTGCTCTCTGTATCAGTACTTCTGCACCCCAGTCGTAAACCTCTGCTCTTTGTAACAGTCCTTCTGCATCTCAGTCTCCTACATCTGCTCTCTGCAACAGTCTTTCAACACCCCAGATTCCAAATTCTGGTTTCTGCAACAGTCCTACTACACCCCAGTATCCAACCTCTTGTATCTGAAACAGTCCTTCTGCACGCCAGTCTCCAAACTCTGCTCTCTGTAACAATCTTTCTGTGCCTCAGTCTCCAATATCTACTCTCTGTAACAGTCCCTCTGCACCTCACTCTCCAACAATTGCTCTCTGTGAGTACCTTGTGCAACCCAGACTCCAAACGCTGCCCTCTATAAAAGTCCTTCTGCACAAATTCTCCCAACTCTCCTCTCCGTAACAGGCCTTCTGCACCCCAGTCTCTAAAGTCTGTTCACTATAACAGTCCTTCTGCACCCCAGTCTCCAACATCTGCTCTCTGTAACAGTTCTGCTGCACCTCGGTCTACAATCTCTGCTCTTTGTAAGATCCTTCTGCAACCTTGTCTAAAATCTCTGCTCTGTGTAACAGTCCTTCTTCACCTCAGTCTCCAAACTCTGTTCTTTGCAACACTCCTTCTGCACCCCAGTCGCCACCCTCTACTCTCTGTAACAGTCCTTCTGTACTGCAGTCTTCAAACTCTTCTCTCTGTAACGGTCCTTCTGCACCCCAGTCCCCAACCTCTGCTTTCTGTAACAGACCTTCTGCACCCCAGTCTACAACCTCTGCTCTCTGTAACAGTCCTTCTGCACCTCATATCCAAACTCTGCTATCTGCAATAGTCCTTATGCACCCCAGTCACGAGGCCTTGGAGAAGGCTGGTGCTCCAGGCCCTTCTCCAGATCTAGCTGTGTGGCCAGGGAAGGGGTCACATAACACGCCATCCAACACCTTATTTATTTCTGATCACCATCCTCTCCATTATTCCAGGATCATATTGGTCATTGAACTTAAGCAAACACTGAGTACAGATTTCGGTCAATCAACCAAAGAGAGTCTAATAGCCATTCCCCGTGGCTCAGAAAAATCTTTAGCTCTAACATTTCTGGTGATTACGTCCCTTTGACTGCATTCAAGATGATCCAGAAATATGTCCTGACTTCTTTGGTCTAGAAGACTCAAACAAATTCTCTTATATATTCTTAAGGCTCCTATTAACAAAACACAGTTATATATTTACCTTTTATTTTGGTGTGACTCTTATACTCTCCTGGGCTATATTTTATACTCTTACCTGAGGCGTTCTAAGATCAGACCCAAATTAAGAGTCTGGTGACAATGTACGATGATGGATGAGCATCTTAAAGACAATTGGGCTGGGGATGTTGCTCAAGCAGTAGTGCGCTTGCCTGGCACGTGTACGGCCCGGGTTCGATCCTCAGCACCACATACCAACAAAGATGTTGTGTACCCGAGAACTAGAAAATGAATATTAAAAATTCTCTCTCTCTCTCTCTCTCTCTCTCTCTCTCTCTCTCTCTCTCTCTCTCTCTCCCCTCTCCTCTCCTCTCCTCTCCTCTTCTCTCTCACTCTCTCTTAAAAAAAAAGACAACTGCCCAGGTAGAGTCACCATAGTGTCTTCAATTTAGGAAAAGCTAGTCTCCTTCAGGGAGGAGGGGCTGCTTCTGACAGCAAAGAGGGTTAATGGAGATTTCAGGGTTGAAGGCTCTGAGATTTGTCTAATTCCACTGGTATTTTGCCATTCTAATTAAGAGGGTCTCAATCATTCCCCCATTAATGTCCTAATTGACATAAGAGAGACCTGGAGAAATTGTGTATTTATAATTTTCTTTGTACTTCTGCAATTTGGAGAATTGGATGTTTTATTCTGACATTAACCTTTATCAATTTCTAGAGAGAAAATATTTCTGATGATCTGAACCTGATTTGAAGGAGGAATATAATGCTTAAACTTATCATTTTCTTTCTGTAAGTCTCCCACTCTAGTCAGTAACAGCAGTCTGTATTCATGTTGTAATGTTCATTCCCACCCTGAAGGTCGATGGTGTTATTCCAAAGCTCAGTTTTCCATAGACATTTGATTTAAGACCACGATAACTTAAAGTCTCTGTTGGGTCATTGCACACCAGGAATTATCAGGTCTCATTTCCCATGGGCTGTGACATCATCAACATATTCAATTCCCTCAGGTCAGACATCCAACCTACCTCCTCAAATCTGTTATATAGAACCATCTCTGATTTAAACCACTATTGTGGTCAGTGCCACCATGGTCAGGTAGAGATGAAGAACGACTTTTAATCTCTTAGGGTAGAGGAAGTTAACACAGAAAAAAGTTATAAAATGGTTTGGAGATCTGGAAGAAAAAAGAAAAATAGGGCAGGTGACACCAACCCATATATGGAAACCCTAACTTCCCTGGAAAGAGATGCTCATTTCACGCTACTGTGACCCACATTCAGGATCAGCTTTCTAGGAGCCTGCACACACAGCTCCTGGTCAAGGAGATTAGTTCCTGCCTCTACAGGGCTGGTTTGCTGCTGCTGCTATGTGATCTAAAAGAACCCTCTTTCTTTCTTTCTTTTCTTTCTCTCTACCTAGTGTTTGGCTGATCTTGACAGAACCTCCTAAAATGGAGGCCTGCAGGCAGGGGAGTGTGGGAAACGAGGTTCTCATACTTTCTGTCCCTCTGGTGTGGGGAGTACACAGAAGGACAGAGATGGTGCTGAACACCCACACAAGGTGTCAGACACACTTGAACCTGAAAGTGGGAAAAGGGTGTTTGTGAAAAGAGAGAAGCGAAAAAAGTCTCAGAGATTTTAAAAGTGGGAGTTGGAGTTGAAGCTCCCGATACAGACTCTCCAACCAGGTGCCTAAAAGTTCCAGGGAGACATCTGTATTCAGATGACTGTATACTTCATTTTGAAGATTAGTCTAGACTTTGATCATGAAAAAGGGTTGCACACCCTCCAGTCAGCTTCCTCAGGGCACTCTTGACCTCGTTGCTTCTCAGGCTGTGAATGACGGGGCTCAACAGGGGGCTCACTACACAGAAGAGCACAGAGAGCAGGGTGTCCATGTTCAGCCTTCTCTTGGCCTGTCATAGTGAAAGTTGGCTGTTTCATAGAAGACAACCACGACAGTGAGGGGGGATGCACAGGTGGAGAAGGACTTTTTCCTGCCCTGGGAAGAGGGAATCCCCAGGATGGCCGCCACGATGAGTGCGTAGAAGCCTGCAGTGAAGAGGCAGGGGCTCAGGTCCATGGTGGCACTGACAACATGGAGCACAGACTCATTGACAGAGGTGTCTGAGCAGGAGAGCTTCAGGAGCAATGGGGTGTCACAAAGAAAGTGGCTGAACTGGTGGGGCCCACACAGAGTGAGTGTGATGGCCAGCACCGTGTGTGTGACCAAATTCACCAGCCCACACAGCCAGGACCCAGTCACTAGGCAAACACAGACCTTCACACTCATGATGACTGGGTACTGAGGAGGATGGCAGGTGGCCACACAGCAGTCATACTGGCCACACAGCCAGTAAGACGCCTTCTGTGCCAGCACTTGTCACCAAGAAGAAGATCTGGGAAAGGCAGCCCTCATAAGAAATGGCCTTTTTCCCTCAAAAGAAGTTCACCAGCAGTACTGGGAGGGTGGTGGATGTGTAGCAGATATCCAAGAAGCTCAAATTGCTGAGAAAAAAGTACATTGGAGTGTTAAGAGCAGGACTGACCCTGGTGGCCACTATTATGAGCATGTTCCCCAGGAGAGTGGTCAGGTAAATAACCAGAAAGAGCAGAAAGAACCAGCCCTGTAGGTTGGAGTGGTTTGAAAATCCCAAGAAGATGAATTCAGTGACAAATGATTAATTGCTCATTTCCAATGGCATCATAGCTACAAAACAGAGAAAAAGAGACCATGACGAGAATGGACTGAGAGCACCCCAAACAGGCTTTTTAATCTGCAGCAACATGGCAAATAATATTATATACAGAGATGCCTGGACTCTGGAAAGAGATGTATAGGAGTGACTTTAGAGAGAGCATAACTTCTTACAGACATTTGCATGGGTGCTCTTTTGTAAGAATAAATGGAGACTTGGTCAAAATGCACAACCAGCTATCAACCTGTGTGTCTCATTGAATCTGCAGTATCTCCCTCCTAACACTGTGCTTCACTGTGATGAATTCTTTTTTGTATGTCTGTTATTTCAAGCAATAAGTTTTCATTGTGGAAAAATGAAGCAAATGTAGAAAGTTATTCAGAAGAATAGAACATGTCACAAAATCAAAGCTCTCTTTGCATTTATCCCATTCTACCTCTATCTATCTTTAAAATATCCAAAGCAAAATTTCCCAATATTTTTGTACTCTATTTAGTTGTTTGCCTTGTAATCTTAATTTCCTAACATGAAATTAATTAATATCTCCCTTCATATTGAACATAAAAACCTTCCATTTTATTTACTATCATAAATATTGGAATAGAAGCTTTCATACATATGTATCTGTGATCATCTCTGATTATTTCTTAAAAGTAAAATTATAAGTCACCTGCTTTTAAATACATTTATGTATTTTTTCAGTAGAAACGTTTATTTTGTTAAGTTTTATAAGATACAAGAAATTTTGCCAATGATATATACTTAGAAAGTTTTCTTCTTTTGTATTATAAGATTTACCTCACCAAACATTACATTTCCTGGAAAAAAAATGATTGATACAATTATTGATTTTCTATCATGTTACCTATGCTAATCCGTGACCCATTGTTTTGAACTAAAATTTCTGTTTCTTTTTCAATCTTAAATGAAAAATATTATAGTAAAACTGTAGGCTCTTTGTTCAGATAGATGTGGATTGATATCCATCTGTTGTTTACTTGATGTTGTTTGTAAAAAAGTCAGCTCATCTCTATTCCTCAGTTTGTTTCTTGCTTAGGATGTTAATGATGTCTATTTCACAACTGCTGAAAGAATTTTTGAGATAATATAAGATATGTGTCTGGCACATTACCTTTACTCAATGCCTTTTATCAAGTTAGAAAATGTCTATCCATTTTTTACTAGTAGTTTTTTTTGTGTGTGTGTGTATGTGTGCTGGGTTTTGAATTCAGAGCCTTATGCATACTAAGCATACACTCTACCACTGGACTTTGCCGCTAGTTTCATTTAGTTATAGTTTTTATCATAAATAGATATTGAATTTTCTTATTTTCTCTGCATCTCTTGAAATGATATATATTTTTTCTTATTTATTTTGTTACTATGGAAATTCGGTTGATTGAATTTTTGAATATTGAACCAGCCTTGCATTCTGGGATTGATCTCAATTGACTGTAATGTTATCCTTATTCTATATGGCTGAGTTCAGTTTGTTAATATTGTTCTCTGCTTGCTTTTGTGTATTCTGTTTTCGCTGTTCTCCAGAGATAATCTATTTCTTGAAGAATTCTCAGCTGTATGCTACTGTTATTTTCAGTCAATGCATGTTAGTGGACTAGTGAGAAACAGAGAAGGGATTTCTGAGGTTTCCAGGAAGCCCTGCCTTAGGTACTGTAAACTCAGTCATAGGGATATGGCCTTCACAGTGACCCACTTTCTAGCAATATGGCTGAGCCTAGTTCTTATTCCTCCCAACGTTAGACATTTCGGCCTGTTCCTTTCCATAGCTGCAAAGGTTTTCCGTTGAGTGTCCTAATGTAACAGTTTCTGTTACTCTTGTCCCTGAAGATTACAGCTTTTGTTCTATGCAAAAAATCAGGAAATGGGTCTGGGAGGAGTTTTGGCTGCTTTGACTGCTCTTTGTCCCTCCACCTATCCAAGAAATGATACCGTTAAAGACACTTTCTCAGAATACTTTCCTATCTTCCTGGGAGAATTTTGTGGAATCCATGGAGAAAAAGAAAAATACAAACATCTTTTGTCTATAGCCCTCTGGGTCTTTATGCTCTTAAACCAGTCTATACTTAGTCTTTAGCAATCCATTAACTATTTTTTATTTGATTTTTATTTGAGTTTTTTTATAAATAAACTCCTATGTTTCTAGTGGGTTCTCCCATAGTTAAAAAAATGCCTGGATTATTTGGGTTGCTTATCTCTCCCCAGACTTCGGTTAGTTGTTTGCCTTATAATCTTCATCCCTAATAAAGTCAAGGAAAGTCATTAATTTGCATTTTCTTCTGCTCTTTTTGGTTATTATAATGATGAAAACAACATGTTTTTTAGCTATTTCGATAGATACTCAAGGTGAAATTTGAAGTCTATACACTTACTTTTCAAAAATATTTAGTAATTTCTAATTTAGTTAAATATGTAGTTATTTTATTCAAAACAATCCCATTCCTAGCATCTTTCCAAGGAAATTAATGCACAGTTCACAAAAATTCTTCTGTAAAAATTCATAATAACTCAAACAAATATTATGACTTCAGCAGAAGGACAGAAGACAAATCACGGTTTATCATGTAGTGGAATAATTCAGTTACTTTAGAAACACAAATAGTGGAATATTAAAAACATTGACAAATCTAAAAATAATTTTCTGGGTGAAAGAAGCCAGATACAAAATATATACTGTATGTTTCCTTCAAATAAAGTTCAAAAATTAGCAAATCAGCTATAATGGTCAAGTAATAATGGTTGTCTTTTCTTTTTTTTTTTTTTTTTGGAGCTCAGGGTTGATATCAATTGAAGCATGAAGTAATTATCTAAAGTGATGGAAATGTTTTATATCCTGATTTTTGATAGTTCATATATATGTAAAATATTATAAACCTGTACACTTTAGATCTGTGCATTCTTTGAGTACAAATTATAGTTAAATTTTTAAAAATAGCCTTATTTTAAAAATAAGTAATTAATGAGGAAGAGTGGTACCTGCCTGTAATCCCATGTACTTGGGAGACTAAGGCAGAAGGATCATAAATTTGAAACTCCGCAAGGCCCCCCGCCCCAAATAATTGAAAGTGCTGGAGATATAGCTTCATGGTAGAGTGCCACTGGGTTCAATCCCCAGTACTGCAGTAAGTAAGTAAGTAAGTAAGTAAGTAAGTAAATTGATAAATAGAAGTGAAAGCATTTTTTTCAGGTGATTTTTAACTCAGGATTGGTTGGAACCACATCTAAATATTTTTTTAGGTCTCTAAGCGGTGAAGTATTTTCTCCCATTTTTTTGCATTTCTCTACTTCTTTTTTTACCACAGTGATAGTCCAGGACATATCACATTTTACAAGTGACATTAGTTGTTTCCTGACAATGATCTGTTTGAAGCAGTAAATGTGATTGGTGGGTGCATTCGGTCTGTATCACAGATACAAAGCCTTGCTCACCATGATGGATGGGCGTGTGCGTGTGTGTGCGTGTGTGTGTGTGTGTGTGTGTGTGTGTGTGTGTCTGTGTGTGTTATTGGTTGTGGGAATGTTATTGGTTGTGGGAAGCCTATGGGGTCGGGACTAGGCTCTGTGAAGCTGTGTCAGGCCTGATTTTTAAGCAAGGTACTTGGCAATAGAAACCTCGGAAAACGTCCCACCCCCCACCATGCCATGGGCCACCAGAGAGCCCAGGTGTGTCTCTGGAAGCCAGGCTTGGGTACGAGCATGGACATCAATGATTGCAGAGTATCAACAATAGAGGACCATAAATCTCTTTCAGGTGAGTGCAGACTGAAAACGGACATCTTTAGGGAGTTAGACTGTGTTTTAGAAAATCATCAGATCTCTAGGTCTAGAACATGCAGATAGACCCACTCATGAAATTGTGCGTGTGAGTCCAAGGAGCAGGGATCGATAACTGTGAAACCTGGTTCCCCAGGTTTTAGACACACCTGTTTAGTTCAAAAGAGTGATCTGAGTTCTAAAACAAGATCAAAATGAAGTGGTCTGTATCTGAAGATGTACTGTGTTGAAGGTGGGAGAAAATCTCTGAAGCCCTCATGGAGAAGGATATGAAGAACTTTAAAGTCCTAGTGGAGGAGGACACGGTAAAGACAACAAATCAGTTTGGGCAGGCTGGCTAGCTGATGGGATCACTCAGGAAAACAGGAATATGTGAGGAATAGCAGATGTAGAGGAGGCTTTAGTGGATTTGATTTGAGTAATGTTGAATGTTAGTTATCTGTGGGATAATCACATGGAAATGCCCTTCACAGACAGCCTAAAACTGATGGTGTGGATTTGAGAGTCACTGTCTTGAAGGCAACTGTTACAACAAAGGGTGAATATGAAATCCCCCAGGAGAATAGAGAAAGTAGAGAAGGAAATAGAGAAAGTAGGGATTCTTGTGATACTTGGTGTTCACGAAAATTGTAGTAAAAGTTTATCCAGAAATGACTAAAAACACCACACTATCTAGTTCAGTTGTAGGTATCACTTTCTCTAAATAATTTCCCTAAACAAGAGGTTACCTTATTAGCATTGATTTACAATAAATCAACTTTGAAATGGAGCTGGAAGCTACATGTACTTGACATTTCTCACGTTCTCTGTTTTCTCTATCAACTACCTGGATGAACTTCAAGTCATTTTGAAATCAGTGACATGTACTTTCTTTTAACTCCTCATATCAAAAAGATCAATATGACAATCTTTTTTCTAGGTACATATCTAGATGTTTTCAGAAAAAGAAATAAAATTCCACATAGAAGGCAGTTCCAGCAGATTTTACTATGGGAAATTGGTACATGGTCTGTGGATGTGTAAAAGGGGAAACTAAACGTAAATATTCAGGGATTTAAAAATACAATCAATGAAGTTGTGCATACTGCTATTGTAAAGGTCTTAAATATAAAGGTCAGTTCAGGAGGGACTATTTTATGGGGAATTAAAATAATCTCCCAATGTGTGTTTATATAATTTTATCTACATATAAGTTTTTCCTTGGTTTTACTGGCTAATTTCTTGTAGGTCACAGGTGTGGGGTAGGGTAAAGGATGATACCCAAACAATTTTCCTTATCTTCTACGCTCTTCATTAATGTAGGGCATTAGATTGAATTATCATCATGGTCACCATTAGAATCCATTATTAACAATCATAACTCATGAATGACACTTTGTGACACAATATGTACTTGCTCCTTAGAATTTATATAATGCAGCATAGGAATTAGATCAACTTAATAGTGAACCCTCTGCTCTGCAATAATAATAACCAAAATCATCATAACCATCTAGGGCATATTTCATAGAAAAATAATTTGAGTGTGAATCTTCTTAGATTGCTTCAATACACATAAATGACTGACTGTAAAAACCTTTTTTAATGTAGTTTAAAAGTGGCCTGTTTTCTGTAAAAATTAGATTGAATTTAGGATAATCCATTCTATCAAAACTCAGTGAATTTCTTTGAAAAGATGAATTTTTACATACCTGAATCCAATCAGGATTTTTCAAATTGAGTAACGAATAGAGACACACATTAGATAAAAATACCTAACACTTATTAAAAGCCTATAAGACTTTTACATGCATTAACTTATTTGGTTTACACAACAACCTATAAGATAACCTATTATCCCCATTTTACAGAGAAAAGAATTGAAATTAATGCACAATATATTAATGCAAGTAGGGAAACATCAATAAATCCCTTTAATTTGCGTAATGTACATTAATTTGTACATTTAATATGTATTAACAATTATGATTTAAGAAACAAAAACGAAATTGACTCAGAAAATTTATCATGTAATAACTCTTATTTGTAGTGATACTTTGTTACCTGATGATAATACCATATATTAGTAAACTGTCTTATTATCTTCAATGCCCAGACATTCTTGTCTTTGGTTCTAATAATTCATTGCACATGATTAATAGGCCAACACAGCTTTCATTATAATTCCAAATCTCAGGGCCTTAAGAAGCTTAAAGTATTTAAATTTCAAAAGAAAGGAGGTGCTTCAGTAAAGCACAACTATTTATAAAATCTAAATATAATCAAAATAAAATAAATAAGTCTAGAGTCTTAAAAAACGAACTTTTTTTTTTTGCTTTGGCAATAAATGAAATGTTTTGCTGACTAACCTTAGGGATTCATTTCCTCAAATGGAAAATAAAAATGGGCATGACCAAAACGCGGAAGAATGGTGTGATCATGAAAACCCTTATGCACATCAGGGAAACATTGATTCCTATTTGATTTCAATAGCACAAGCAATGATTAAAATTTTTAAATCCAATGTTCATGTTGCCCAGTAAATTGCTTAAAACACACACACACACACACACACACACACACACACACACACACACACACATAATACAAGGTCAATTTATTCAGAAAAAAATATCTAAATGATTTCAGGTGCTTGTGGCAATGTGAATTTATTACTGTGAAATCTATGAGCTATCTGGCCTGGCCCAAAGTTGTCCTCATATCCTTCTATGTGATGTGGGTGCTTGGAGCCGAGGGAAAGATCAGAGGTAATTTTGCAGAACAGTTGGCCTCAGTCAGTGAGTTCCAAGTGTTCCCAGTGATCCTGGTCCAAAAACACACTTTGGGGGAGGCTGGGCTCTTTCACCTAACATGCAGGGATGCCCTTACCCCTAACTGGTAGTTTTAAAATCTTAACAAATTCACCAAAAAAAAGCCTCCCTCCTGTCTTGGAGATTCAGCACTCAATTCAGCATTTATCATCTCTTTCAGTTCTGTTTTATTTGGGCCGGGGTGTAGGGGGGCAGTTACCGGAGATTGAACTCAGGGGTTGACCACTGAGCCAAATTTCCAGCTCTATTTTATATTTTATTTAGAGACAGGGTCTCACTGAGTTTCTTGGTGCCTTGTTCTGCTGAGGCTGTCTTTGAACTCACTATCCTCCTGCCTCAGCCTCCTGAACTGCTGGGTTACAGGCGTGCACCACTGTGCCAGCTCTTTCAGTTCTTTTTATTTCACCTGTGCTTCTTCTAGCATAAAGGGGAAAGGGAAGACAAATTATTACCTCTTATGATATGTCAGAGTCTTCTAGTTTTAAAATTCTTAAAAATAAAGAATTCTTTTTTCCATTTAGGATTTTAAAAATTTCTTTTCTTGGTAGGGGTTAGTTTCAATTCAAACCAATTTTGTTCCTATACAGGGTCTAATTTAGTCCTAAGCCAGATCTACTAAGAAACCCAAAGAGGATAAGATCTGATCCCTGTCCTGCTGCGCTCCTCCCCAGATTCAGGCGATGGCAAGGCCCTACTGAGGTGGATGGCGCAAGGCGTTCATCCTCTGGAGGAGCACAGTATGTTCCTGGGAATGGGCTAATTTGTTTTTGTATTCCTTTAATAAGTATAGTTTTGATTTTTCATATGACCATTAAGTATGAAGGAAAAATCATGACTTTTCCAATTAATGCAACTACTTCTAAAGCATAGATCTGTTTGCTCTAAATGTCATCATTCAGCTGTGGAGTGTAATTTGTTAATGTCTAAAGAAAAACTCCCTGTATTCGTGTCAAGGAAGTTTTTGAGAAATTAAATTAAAATCTAGAGAAGGAAAATTAATGTTAAGAAGATAGATTAGTGCTTAGTACTGGGCAACTTTTTTTGTTCCTGTGCACAATAGTTTGTGCCCTTACTTTTGTTTGGTTACAAGTAATAACAAATCAACTACTTGCTGTAACTATGGCATCGGATCCAGTAAGTAAGTCAAGAAAGAATAGTCAAGGTATAGGCCAATATTTTGGGACATTTGTAACTATTATTAAAAGTTTACTAAGCAGAAACAGCTCAAAGTAAAACTCGAACTGAAAGTACAAATGCTTGCTTATGCATAAGCCAAAATATATTCTTGTATTCTAATTGTAGCTACGTAATATTTTGATTTGTTTGAATAATGATTAATGTTTTGTAACTACAAAGTATTGTAAGCCTGCCAAAATGAAAAGTATATATGATCAACTTCACAAGTAAAGATTGGGATTAACACCTTCACTTAGGTGTCTGTGTTGTTTCTCCACCCCCTCTTTCGCCGACTCCTCACGATCCATTCGTCTCCTGAGACCCCCTGTTGGAACTGGTCTCCGACACTGTCTTTCAACCAACTTACAATCTAATGGGAAGATGAAATCAATATGTGCAGGAAACTTGGTAACAATTCTATGTAATCTACAAATTATCATTATTTTCCCTTAGTGTTTGCTTGGGCAGCTCTGGGAATGGAGCACTTAATACTTATCAAAGCCCCTCATTCCATCTTGAATATGCCCTCTTTCCGGTGCTAGTTTGGCCTCTCAATTGTGTTCTAAACACTAGGGCAACACCTTGTGTAAATGTGCACTCAGTAAAGGTTTGAAGAATGAAGAAGGTCTGTCAAGTACATCCATGGAGCAGAGTTTTTAAAAGATTCTTTAAAGACTGTACTGTTTGGGACCTAAAAGATCTAGCAGAGACTTGACAGAGGCGAGAAGATATTTCTGTTCAGTGTTTCTGGTGCAGATATTTTGTTAAAAAAAATAAAGCCTCTGTGGGCATAAGTGAGGCAGCATAGCCCAGCGGCTTCTTGGGATCTCAGTGTCTCCTGTCTCCTAAACATATCCCTTATGGACACTATCGGCTCAGTTCCCACAGAACAAGCAGCTCTGAATCTTTCTTTCCCAATCAGTCCTCTCAAAGTCAGGTGACCGAGAATGAAGTCACTTATGAGTGACCCAAAAATATAATATTTCTAAAGGAGGGGGGTTTTGTATGAAGTAGATTACTCACAAGCTTCAGGGATTTATTACAGTTAATAAATTGCTTGCAACTCCCCTCCCCAAGCATCCATGTGTTGTAAGATAAAGATGAAAACCCCTAGTTAGTTAATGAATATGTTTCTAAACATAACTTCTTCTACAATAATGATTTTTATTTAAACAGATATTTTGGTAGGTCTATTGTTATGCTATATTGTATCATAATGGGAATGTGTCCCTATACTTTCTCCCTGAAAATTATTCCTTTCTGTCCTGCTCATCAAAAGCAGAGGATTAACACTTAGCATTGTCTATTGTTTACCATAAGTAATTTTCCACACACATCATCTCACTTAAAGAATTTAGGCATCCCAGGGTTTCTGGTTATGTTTTGGGTATTCTTCCAGTACTGCAGGCATCATGCTTAATCCCAAAGGATTTGTGATAATCTCTGAAGTTATTTCTACTCTGGCAATACAAGTAGTATTGTGGAAACTTAGACACACATAGAAAAGGTGCTACGATAGGTCATTAAATAAACGCCATAAAAATGGTAATGAAAATATGTACAATATTTTGTAATATGTTTTTAAGGTGTAGGTATATCCTGATTCTGGGATAGTGTTTGTGAAAAGTGTGATGGTAAATAAACTACTTACCAGCAACTCTCACAGAGAGGTGTAGATTTCTGGTTTTGGTGTGGCCTTTGCTGCTCTCCATACTAGCACCTGGGCTGCAAAGAAAGCTCTTGGTAAAACTGGCTGTTGGTCTCCATTCACCACAAACCGGACCTGTTATTCTGAAAGTTGCCTGTCGCATATCTGTGGCCTCATGAAGTAGTCAAAATCCTCTGATCTCTCACAATTCATTTTCCTGTGATGGACATTTATAGAGGTCTGGGGACGAACTGTTGGGAATATGCATCGAGCCTTTTCTCTGCAACTGCTCTGGGACTCCTCAGTGTGCAAACACAACTCAAGGGCAACGGCTTGAGTTCAACTTCAACAATGGAGAGCAGTTAATTCACTGTTGGATTTATTAATGTCTTGGCAATCACCTGTTCCCAGCATGCAGCAAGAAGATCAGCGTCCTCTCTCTTCTGGGATGTGGGTGAGTGAAGTTCAGAGTGAGATTTCTGCTAAGAAGTTGTGGGTGGCTGAAACCTCAAGACTGCCTTCCCTTCCCGCTAGGGATAGAAGGGGTCAGGGTTGGTGTAGACTTATTGGGATAGATTTCGCACGGCATATGAAGTTTTTCCTTCATGTTACATACTTTGCCAGATGGACAGATATCAGAAGCCACAATATTATAAGCATCCCCACTATCTTCAGCTGATCCACTCCTGCTAAGGGCTGATCCCATACCAAACCCTGTATGACTTTGTGCCCCTTAATTTTATGATCCTGCTGATGCTCATGACCTGATGAAGAAATTGTTTGGTATGGAGTTTAAAAGTAGGGGGAAAAAAAGAGTCATCAGAGAGCTCTTTCGGGCACAGATGGAGAAAAGACAACAAGCTTGAAAGTCTTCTAGTATTTTACTGCAAAAAAATAAAAGTAAACTATTAGATAAAGAGGTAAGTCTCTATAACTTAAAATTTCCCATAATAAAATGGGGTTTTCCTCATGCTTAGGAGAGACACATTAACAGTACTCCTAAGAGATCTTAGAATAATTAGCCATCAGGGAAAGGCAAAGCTACAGCACATTTGATGAAGCACTTCACACATTCCAGGGTCGTCACAATAAAAGGAATGAAAATGATGTGTTGTTAAGGGAGTGAGGAAATCAGAAGCTTTATTCACCACTCTTAATAATAAGGTAAGCTGGTTCCACTGGTCTGAAAATGATCTGGAACTTCTTCAGAAAGTGAAATATGGAGTTAACAATCCACATCTTCCACTCCTACTTACAAACTCAAGATAAATAAAAAAGTTGTCCACCAATGATTTGTACATGAATGTTCATATAATGTTCATATTATATATAATGTTTATATTATATATACGAATCTTATTCATATTAGTCAAAAAGTGAAAATGACCAGGCATGTCTGTAATCTAGCTACTCAAGAAGCTGAGGCAGGAGGATTACAAATTGAGGGACAACCTATGCAATTTTACAAGACCCTGTCTCAAAACAAAATTTTTAAAAAGGGTTGGGCTTTGGCTTAGTGGTAGAACAATTGTTTAGTGTGCAGGAGGCTCCAGGTTCAATCTGCAGTACAACACCCACACAGACACAAAGTAAAAATTACTATCCAGTGGGAAATGAACAAAGAAAAGTGGCATTTTCATAAGATGGAAATCAGTCACAATAAGGAGGAATAAACTAAAATACTTATACAAGCTACAATATAACTGAAAATTGCAAACATCCTAAGTGAAAGGAGTCAGATCCAAGAGGCGTATATGGTATTACTTCATTAAAAATATCCACAGAAACTCGAGTGTATACATGGGTCTTTCCACATATGAAGGACAAACACAGAAATGGTGTTTATTTAAAAGTTAGAATCAAGATCCATTAGGAAAATGCAAGTCAAAGTCACATTGCACATAGCACTTCACATTCACTTGTGTTGGCTAGAGCTGCAGTATTGGGGGAAAGGAGATTGACTGCTTTGAGTATAGGATTTTTTTTGGAGAGAAAATAATAAAAATATTCTGAAATACCTGTGGATTAGAGAACCCAGGTGAGGTCACAATGTGTCAAATACTTAGCACAGTGTGCTTCCCCTGGTTGGAGGAACACCACAGTGTTCATGAGACACTGTGTATGGAGAGAGTGCTCTTGTAATTGCTGCTGAAGAGTTCACATATTTCTACAACTAAGACATTTTCTAAAATGAAACCATCATCTAGTTCTAATCTCACTATACAGTCTGTCTTCCAACAAGCTTCCTCAGGGCACTCTCGACCGCGTTGCTTCTCAGGCTGTGAATGATGGGCTTCAACATGGGGGTCACCACACAGAAGAGCACAGAGACTAGGGTGTCCGTGTCCAGCCTTCTCTGGGCCTGTCATACTGGAAGTTGGCTGTTCCATAGAAGACCACCACGAAAGTGAGGGGGGACGCACAGGTGGAGAAGGCCTTCCTCCTACCCTGGGAAGAGGGAATCCCAAGGATGGCAGCCATGATGAGTGCGTAGGAGCCTGCAGTGAAGAGGCAGGGGCTAAGGCCCATGGTGGCACTGACAACATGGAGCACAGACTCGTTTACAGAGGTGTCTGAGCAGGAGAGCTTCAGGAGCAATGGGGTGTCACAGAGAAAGTGGCTGAACTGTTTGGGCCCACACAGAGTGAGTGTGATGGCCAGCACCGTGTGTGTGTGACCAAATTCACCAGGCCACACAGCCAGGACCCAGTCACCAGGCTAACACAGACCTGGCGAACACAGTCATACGTGCCACACAGCCAGTAAGAAGCCTTCTGTGCCAGCACTTGTCACCAAGAAGAAGATCTGGGAAAGGTAGCCCTCATAAGAAATGGCCTTCTTCTTCTAGAATAAGTTCACCAGCAGTACTGGGAGGGTGGTGGATGTGTAGCAGACATCCAAGAAGCTCAAATTGCTGAGGAAAATGTACATTGGAGTGTGGAGAGCAGGACTGACTTTGGTGGCCACTATTATGAGCATGTTCCCCAGGACAGTGGTCAGGTAAATGACCAGAAAGAGCAGAAAGAACCAGTCCTGTAGGTTGGAGTGGTTGGAAAATCCCAAAAAGACAAATTCAGTGACAAATGATTGATTGCTCATTTCCAATGTTGTCATAGCTACAAAACAGAGAAATAGAGACCATGATGAAAATGGACTGAGAGCACCCCAAACAGGCTTGTTAATCTGCAGCAACATGGCAAATAATATCGAATGAAAAGCAGCCTGGAGACTAATAACCTGTGGGACTTGTCTCAGGGAATCAGACCCATGGAGCCGCACACATTTGCAGGGGTTATGGTGGGTGGGAGTAACCAGAGAATTGCTAGAAGCCAACAGAAAGCCATTCGACCTCAACATGGTGTGAAGTCATTTCTCACTGTCTCAGTAATCTCTGTCTCCTGTTATCCCTTTATGTAAACATAAGATTTTTGGAGAAGTTCATTTTCCTTGCAAATGTTAAGAAAAAAATTTACAAAGCAGAGTCATCATCTGCAGAAGCAGTCGGTGTTGCCTTCAGTGTTTTCCAATGTAGAGTTTTTCTCATTTTACATCAATCTTCATCTATGTGTTCGGAAAAGCAGAAGTTAACTATTCCTGTACAATGCTAAAATTATCAGGGCCAAAGCAAAATAGAGGAAAGAAGTTGATGAAGTGGGGTTGGACTGGCTATCTTAAGTATACAGGGAAGATCAGTGGAGTAGAAGAAGAATGAGAGGGCGGAGAGGTTTGGGAAATGAGGAAATGTGAAAAGTCTTTACGCAGATCATGTTATGTGAACAAGAAAGTCTAAAACAGGGGACTGCACCTGTATGTAAATGTAAAAAGCACCAGTCAGAAATTAACAGATAAATGACCCAAAAGAAGATCAGTAGAGAAAGGAGAATGGGGCCGGGAAAGGGAGAGAGATGAGGGGGTGGGGAATGAATGGAGTAAATCAGATTCCATGCACGTAGGATCTTTTCCAAATCAACGCAACTTCTATGTATAACTATTATGCTCTAATAAAAAATTTAAGAAGATGACATGATCCTATCAGCAAAGAGTGAGATTTGAATTCTTCTTGACCTATTTGTATACCTTTAATTTCTTTCTTTTGTCCAATGTCTCTGGCAATTTCAAGGATGAAATTGAGTAGATGTGGTGAAAGAGGGGGCACCCTGTCTTCTTCCAGTTTTTAGAGTGAATGCTTTCAACCTTTCTCCAATTAGAATGATGCTGCCTTGGGTTTAGCATAGATAGCGTTTACAATGCTTTTACAAAGTCCCTTGTGTTTCTACTGTTTTGAGAGGTAGGGGTGCTATATTTTGTTAAATGCTTTTTCTACATCTATTGAAATGATCAATAAACTTACATCTCTCTTAAATAAACTTAATATCTCCCCTTTGGCTAAACATTCAGATCATGTCCAGTCCTATAAATATTTTAATGAACATTTTTCTAAATAAATATATGTGACCATTTCGAATTATCTCTTCAGAATAAAATTTGAACCTGACATAAAAGAATTTGTTGTGCAGTTTCTATTTAAAACTAGCTCATGGGAGAAATTATATTAAGTGATATAAGCCAGACACATAAAGAGAAATAGCAGTTTTTCACTTCTTTGTGGAAGCTAAAATGTTGATCTCAGAGAAGTACGGAGTAGAGCAGTGGTTATTGGAGCCTGGGAGAGAATCACAAAAATCATTGTGAGTCTGATTTTTAAAAGACACATGTGAAGGACTGCCTGAAACATGCCCTCTGAGTGTGGTCCGTAAAAAAAATAAGAGTGGACTTCTAACAGGGTCCTCAGAAAATCTCTCTTCTCTCCTCAGTGGGCAGCAGGAGGACCATGGGTCTGGCTGCCTAGGAGCTAGCTGTGGTGTGCAAATGGAGAGGACCAGGACGGCTGGAGAATCTCAATAATCACAAGTAGACCACATTCTAGGTGAGGGCAGGCTGGAAACAGGCCATCCAGAAGGAAATGGCTTGAGCTCTGAAAATTACAGAATCTGTGGATTTAGGAAAGTGTTGTGGGTACAATCCACTCATATCACCTACTCCCTGGGTCAGTCCACGGTTGCCACAGTTACCACAGGCCTTACCAGAACAACCTGGAGGGGGACATGCACTCTGGCCTCCTGGCTTGGAGGTTTGGTCTGGGGCCAGCTGACCCATTGCTGCCTGCCTAAGATGAGGTGGGACGCCCAGGTGGAAGGGAACAAGGGGGGAAGCTTTTCTAGCTCATGGCAGCCAGAAGGTTTTGGCGGGGGAGGGGACAAGAGAAGACAGTTTGCAGGGGACAAGATGTGATTCCCCAGGGCATGTCCCCGGCCACACTCCACCTGCCCACATTCCTCTCAGTACATTGGGCCTGTCAAATAATTAACCCACAAAATGGATGGATCCACAGATTAGGCCACAAGTCTCACAGTCTAATCATTTATCCGCTGAACACTGCTACTGTGGCTGACCCTGAGCTTTTGGTGGGGGCATACCTTATTTCGAAGCCATAATATTCTCTACAGTCAATGTGCTTTGGTTAGAATAGCTTCATGTAGTCTGGGAGAGTAATCGGGTGCCAAAACAAGATTAAAAGGAAATATCTGGTAACTGAAGATGTGACATTTGGAGCTTGGGGAAAATCTCTGAAGAGGAGCCCTGGGTGGAGCACTTTAAAGTCCTGGTGAGGAGGACACAAGAGGGAACCTGGTGTGTGGGGTAGCTCAGTGGCAGTGTGATCACTCATTAAAACATAAAAAAATGAGAAGGAGCATGTCTCGGGAGAGAAAAGGAGAAAAGGAGGTTAGGCCTGGAGTCTGGGTACCTGCGGGTTCTCCGCAAGAAGATTCCAGGAGGCAGCGGGACAGGTTCCCAGGAGATAGGCCTGGGAGTCATGGCTTAGAGTGACTGTGGAAGTCACAGGTGCTCACAAAGCCAAAAGAGAGCAGTGGGAGGAGAGAGGGCCTGATGGACTGTGTGGAAAAAAAAGGTGTCCAGAAGGAGGCTCACCAGCTATCAGTAATCATACTGCACCACAGTGTCAAAGCTCTGCTCTCTGTACCAGGCTTTCTGCACCCCAGTCTAAAATATCTGCTCTCTATAACAGTCCTTCTGCAGCCCAGTCTACAACCTCTGCTACCTGCAACAATCCTTCTGCACCCCAGTCTCCAAGATCTGCTCTCTGAAACATTCTTTCTGCACCCCAGTCTTGAACATCTGCTCTTTGCCACATTTCTTCTGCACCTCAGTCTGAAAACTCTGCTCTCTGCAACAATTATTCTGCACCCCAGTCTCCAACCTCTGCTCTCTGTAACAGTTGTTCTACACATCAGTCTCCAAACTCTACTCTCTATAATATCCTTCTGCACACCAGTCTCCAAACTCTGCTCCCTGCAAGAAAACATCTGTACCCCAGTCTCCAAGTTCTGCTCTCTGAGAGAGTCCTTCTGCACCCCACTCTCGAACATCTGCTCTCTGCAACAGTCCTTCTGCACCAAAGTCTAAAAACTCTGCTCTCTGCAACAATCATTCTGCAACCCAGTCTCCAACCTCTGCTCTCTGTAACAGTCTTTCTGCACCTCAGTCTCCAAATTCTGCTCTCTATAATATCCTTCTGAAAACCAGTCTCCAAACTGTGATATCTGCAACAGGCCTTCTGCACCCCAGTCTCCAACCTCTGCTCCCTGCAAGAATCCATCTGCACCCCAGTCTTCAAGTTCTGCTCTCTGAAAGAGTCTTTCTGCACCCCACTCTCGAACATCTGCTCTCTGCAACAGTCCTTTTGCACCTAAGTCTTAAAACTCTGCTCTCTGCAACAATTATTCTCCAACCAAGTTTCAAAACTGTGCTCTCTGGAAGAGTCATTCTGCACCTCAGTCTCCAAACTCTGCTCTCTATAATATCCTTCTGCACACCAGTCTACAAACTGTGCTATCTGTAACAGTCCTTTTGCACCCCAGTCTCCAACCTCTGCTCTCTGTAACAGGCCTTCAGCACCCCAGTATCCAACCTCTGCTCTTTGTAACAGTCTTTCTGCACCCCAGTCTCCAATATCTGCTCTCTGTAACAGGCCTTTAGCACCCCGGTCTCCAACCTCTTCTCTCTGAAACGATCATTCTGCACCTCAGTCTTCAACCTCTGCTCTCTGCAACAGTCCATCTGCACATCAGTCTCCAAACTCTGCTCTCTGTAAGATACTTTTGCACCCCAGTCCCCAAACTCTGCTCTCTGTAACAGTCCTTCTATACCTCAGTTTTCAAACTCTGTTCTCTGTAACGATCCTCCGTACCCCAGTCTCCAAACTCTGCTTTGTGTATCAGTTGTTCTGCAACCAGTCTCCAACCTCTGCTATATGTAACAGTCCTTCTGCACCTCAGTCTCCAAACTCTGCTCTCTGTAACAGTCTTTATGCACCCCAGTCTCAAATCTATGCTCTGTGCAACATTTTTTCTGCACCCCAGTATCCAACCTATGCTCTCTGTAACTGTCCTTCTGCACCCCAGTCCCTAACGTCTGCTCTCTGTAAGATCCTTCTGCAACTCAGTCTCCAACCTCTGCTCTCTGCAACGATACTTCTGCACCCCAGTCTTCAAACTCTGCTCTCTGTAACAGTCCTTCTGCACCTCAGTCTCTAATCTCTGCTCTCTGTCAAAATCTTTTTGCAACTCAATCTTCAACCTCTGCTCTCTGTAACAGTCCTTCTGCACCTCAGTATCTAACCTCTGCTCTCTGCAATGATCCTTCTGCACTTCAGTCTCCAACCAATGCTCTCTGTAACAAGCCTTCTGCACTGCAGTCCTCAACCTCTGCTCTCTGTAACAGTTCTTCTGCACCACAGTCTTCAAACTCTACTCTCTGTTACAGTCCTGCTCCACCCGAATCAAACCTCTGCACCCTGTAACAATCCTTCTGAACCCCAGTCTCAAACCTCTGCTCTCTTTAACAGTTCTTCTGAAGCAGAATCTCCAGACTCTGCTCTCTGTAACACTCCTTATGCAACCCAATCTCCATCCTCTGCTCTCTTTAAGAATCCTTCTGCACCCCAGTCTCCAACCTCTGCTCTCTATAAAAGTCCTTCTGCACCTCAGTCTCCAACCTCTGCTCTTTTTAACAATCCTTCTGCACCTCAGTCTCCAACCTCTGCTCTCTGTAACAGTCCTTCTGAAACGCAGTCTCCATCCTCTGCTCTCTGTAACAGTCCTTCTGTACCGCAGTCTCCAACCTCTTCTCTCTGTAACGGTCTTTCTGCACCCCAATTGCAAACCTCTTCTTTCTATAATAGTGCTTCTCCACCTCAGACTCCAACTTATGCTCTCTGTAACAGTCCATCTGCACCTCAGTCTGAAACCTCTGCTCTCTGCAACGATTCGCATGTACCCCAGTCTCTGAACTGTGCTATCTGTAACAGTCCTTCTGCACCCCAGTCGCCAACCTCTGCTCTCTGTAAAACCCCTTTTTCTACTCCAGTTTCCAAACTCTGCTCTCTGTAACAGGCCTTCTACACTCCAGTCTCCAACCTCTTCTCTCTGCAACGATCTTTCTGCACCTCAGTTCCAACCTCTACTTTCTGCAACAGTCATTCTGCACCCCAGTCTCCAAACTCTTCTCTCTGTAAGATTCTTCTGCACCTCAGTCTCCAACCTCTGCTCTCTGTATAAGTCCATGTGCACCCCAGTATCCAACCTCTGCTCTCTGTAAAAATTTTAGGTACGTAAATCTCCAACTTCAGCTCTCTGCATTGGTCTTTCTGCACCCCAGTCTCCAAACTCTGTTCTCAGCAACAGTCCTTCTGCACCACAATCTTCAAAGTCTGCTTTCTGTATCAGTTCTTCTGTACCCCAGTCTCCAACCTCTTTTCTTGTTACAGTCTGTCTGCACCTCAGTCTACAACCTCTGCTCTCTGTAACAGTCCTTCTGCATCCTAGTCTCCAACCTCTACTCTCTGCAACATTTTTTCTGCACCCCATTCTCCAACGTGTTCTCTGTTACTATCCTTGTGCACCCAAGTCTCCAACATCTGCTCTCTGTAAGTATCATTATCCATCATATTCTCCAACCTCTCTCTGCTCTCTTCTACAGTCTTTCTGCACCCCAGGCTCCAACCTCTGCACTCTGCATCAACTCTTCTGTACCTCAGTCTTCAAACTGTGCTCTCCGTAACTATCCTACTGAACCCAGTCTCCAACAACTGCTCTCTGCAACAGGCCTTCTGCACCCCAGTCTCCAAACTCTTCTCTCTGCAAATATTCTTCTGCACCTCAGTCTCCAACCTCTGCTCTCTGCAACAGTCCTTCTGAACCCCAGTCTCCAACCTTTGCTCTCTGTAAGATCTTTCTGCAACCCGTTTTCCAAACTTTGCTCTCTGTAACAGTCATTCTGCACTTCAGATTCCAACCTCATCCCTCTTCAACAGCCATTCTGCACCCCAGTATCCAACCTCTGTTCTCTGCAGCAGTCCTTATGCACCCCAGGCTACAAACTCTGCTCTCTTTAACAGTCTTTCTGCACCCCAGTCTCCAAACTCTACTTTCCGTATCAGTTATTCTGCACCCAAGTCTAAAACCTCTTCTCTCTGCAACAGTCTTCTACACCCGAGTCTCAGAGCTCTGCTCTCTTCTACAGTGTTTGTGCACCCCAGTCTCCAACCTCTGCACTCTGCAACAACTCTTCTGCACCCCAGTCTTCAAACTGTGCTCTCCGTAACTATCCTACTGAACCCTGGTCTCCAAACTCTGCTCTCTGTAGCGATCCTTCTGCACCTCAGTCTCCAACCTCTGCTCTCTGCAATGATCCTTCTGCACCCCAGTCTCCAACATTTGTTTTCTGCAACTGTCCTTCTGACCTCAGTCTCCAGCCTCTGCTCTCTGTAACATCCTTCTGCACGCCAGTTTCCAAACTCTGCTCTAGTTGACATTTTTTCTGCACCTCAGTCTCTACCCTCTGCTCTTTGTAACAGTACTTCTGTACCGCAGTCTCCAATCTCTGCTCACTGCAACATTTCTTCTGCACGCCAGTCTCCAAACTGTGCTCTCTGTAACTGTCTTTCTGACCCCAGTCTCCAACCTCTGCTCTCTGTAATGATCCTTCTGCACCTCAGTCTCCAACCTCTGCTCTCTGCAACGATCCTTCTGCCTCCCCATTTTCCAACCTCTGCTCTCTGTAACAGTCCTTTAACACTTCAGTGTCCAACCTCTCTTCTCTGTACCAATCCTCTGAACCTCAGTCTCCAAACTCTGCTCTCTTTAACAGTCCTTCTGCACCTCAGCCTCCAAACTCTTCTCTCTGTAACAGGCTTTCTGCACCCCAGTCTCCAACCTTTGCTCTCTGTAACAGTTCTTCTTCACCCCAATCTCGAAACTCTGCTCTCTGTAACAATCCTCCTGCACCTCACACTCCAACATATGCTCTCTGTAACAGTCCTTCTGCACCCTAGTCTCCAATATCTGCTCTCTAAAACAGTCCTTCTGTACCGCAGTCTCCAACCTCTTTCTTTATAACTGTCCTTCTGCACCACAATTGCCAACCTCTGCTTTCTGTAACAGTCCTTCTGCACCTCAGATTCCATCCTCTTTTCTCTGTAACGATCCTTCTGCACCGCAGTCTCCAAACTCTGCACTCTGCAATAATCCTTCTGGACCTCAGTCTCCAACCTCTGCTCTCTACAACAATCCTTCTGCACCTCAGTTTCCAACCTCTGCTCTATGCAACCATCCTTCTGCACGAGAGTTTCCAACTTCTGCACTCTGTAATTCAACACCTAGTCTCCAAACTCTTCTCTCTGAACCAATCCTTCTGCACCTCAGTCTCCAACCTCTGCTCTCTGTTACAGTCCTTCTGCACCCCAATGTCGAATCTCTGCTCTTTGTAACAGTCTTTCTGCACCACAGTCTTCAAAATCTTTTCTCTGCAATGATCCTTCTGAACCTCAGTCTCCACCCTCTACTCTCTGCAACAGTTTTTCTGCACCGCAGTCTCCAGACTCTGCTCTGTGTAAGATCCTTTTGCAACCCTTTCTCCAAACGTTCCTCTCTGTTACAGTCCTTCTGCACCCCAGTATCTAACCTCATCTCTCTAAAAGTCCTTCTGCACCTCAGTCTCCAACCTTTGCTCTCTGTAATGGTCCTTCTGTACCCCAGTCTCCAAACTCTGCTCTCTGTATTAATCTTTTTGCACCTCAGTCTCCAAAGTCTGCTCTCTGTTACAGTCCTTCTGCACCCTAGTCTTCAACATCTGCTCTCTTCAACAGTCCTTCTGCACCAAAGTCTCCAAACTCTGTTCTCTCTAACAGTCCTTCTGTACCGCCGTCATCAACCTCTTCTTTCTATACCGGTCCTTCTGCACCCCAATTGTGAACCTCTGATTTCTGTAACAGTTTTTCTGCACCTCAGATTTCAACCTCTGCTCTCTGTAACAGTGCTTCTAAGCCTCAGTCTCAAAACTCTGCTGTCTGCAACAATCCTTCTGCACCCCAGTTTTGAAACTGTGCTATCTGTAACAATACTTTTGCACCCCAGTCTCCAACCTCTGCTCTCTGCAACAGGTCTTCTACACCCCAGTGTCCAAACTCTGCTCTCTGTAACAGGCCTTCTGCACCCCAGTCTCCAGCCTCTTCTCTCTGCAACGATCCTTCTGCACCTCAGTCTCCAACCTCTGTTCTCTGCAACAGTCCTTCTGAAATGCAGTCTCCAACCTCTGCTCTCTGCAATGATCCTTCTGCATTCCAGTCTCCAACAACTGCTCTCTGTAATAGTCCTCCTGCACCACAGTCTCCAACCTCTTCTCCCTGCTACAGTACTTCTGCACCCCAGTCTCCAACATCTGATCTCTGCAATGATCCTTCTGCATTCCAGTCTCTAACAACTGCTCCCTGCAACAGTCCTTTTGCACCACAGTCTCTAACCTCTTCTCCCTGCTACAGTAATTCTGCACCCAAGTCTCCAAACTCTGCTCTCTGCAACATTTCTTCTGCACCCCAGTCTCCAACCTGACCTCTCTGTAACTGTCCTTCTGCAACTCAGTCTCCAACCTCTGCTCTCTGTAACAGTCTTTCTGCACCCCAGTCTCCAACATCTGCTCTCTTCAATGATCCTTCTTTTATTCAGTCTCCAAACTCTGCTCTCTGTAAAAGTCCTTTTGTATCGCAGTCTCCAAACTCTTCTTTTTGTAACGGTCCATCTTCTCCCCAATTGCCAACCTCTGCTTTCTGTAAGAGTCCTTCTGCATTCCAGTCTCCAAACTCTTTTTTCTGCAATGATCTTTTAGCACCACAGTCTCCAAACTCTGCTCTCTGTAAAAGTCCTTCTGCACCTCAGTCTTTACCCTTTGCTCTCTGTAAAGGTCCTTCTGCACCCCAGTCTCCAATCTCTTCTCTCTGTAACAATCCTGTTGCACCTCTGTCTCCAACGTCTGCTCTCTGTAACAGTCCTTCTGCACCCCAGTCTCCAAACTGTGCTATATGTAACGATCCTTCTGCACACCAGTCTTCAACCTCTGCTCACTGTAACAGGTCTTCTGCACCCCAGTCTTCAGACTCTGCTCTCTGTAACAGGCTTCTGCTCCCCTGTCTCCAACCTCTTCTCTCTGCAACGATTCTTCTGCACCTCAGTCTCCAACCTCTGCTCTCTGCAACAGTCCTTCTAAACCGCAGTCTCCAACCTCTGCTCTCTGCAATGATCCTTATGCATCCCAGTCTCTAACAACTGCTCTCTGCAACAGTCCTTCTGCACCCCAGTCTACAACATCGGCTCTCTGCTACAGTACTTCTGCACCCCAGTCTCCAACCTCTGCTCTCTGCAACATTTCTTCTGCACCCAAGTCTCCAACCTTTGCTCTCTTTAACTTTCCTGCTGCAACCCAGTCTCCAACCTCTGCTCTCTATAGCGATCCTTCTGGACCTCATTTTCCAACCTGTTCTCCCTGAAACGGTCCTTCTACACCCCAGTCCCCATTCTCTGCTCTCTGTAAGAATCATTTTGCACCCCAGTCTCCAACTCTCCTCTCTGTAAACGTCATCCTGCACCTCAGTTTCCAAGTTCTGCAATCTGTAACAGTCCTTCTGCACCCCATCTCAAACCTCTTCAATCAGAAATGATCTTTCTGCACCTCAGTCTCCAACCTCTGCTCTCTTTAATAGTCCTTCTGCACCCCAGTCTCCAATATATGCTCTCTACAATTATCCTTATTTTCCCCAGGCTCCAAACTCTGCTCTCTTCAACGGTCCTTTTACATCCCAGGTTCCAATATCTGCACTCTGAAACAGTCCTTCTGCACCTAAGTCTGAAAACTCGGCTCTCTGGAAAAATCCTTCTGCACCCGAGTTTCAAAACATTGCTCTCTGTAACAGTCCTTCTTAACCTCAGTGTACAAAATGCTCTCTGTAATGTCTTTCTGCAACCCAGTCAGGAAATTTTGCTATCTTTAACAGTCTTTCTGCACCTCAGTCTACAAACTCTGCTCTCAGTAAAAGGCCTTCTGCACCCCAGTCTCGAATCTCTGCTCTCTGTAACAGGCCTTCTGCACCCCAGTCTCCAACCGCTTCTCTCTGCAAGTATCCTTCATAACCTCAGTCTCCAACCTCTGCTCTGTGCAACAGTCCTTCTGCACCCCAGTCTCCAACTTCTGCTCTCTGCAAGGATCCTTTTGCATCCCAGTCTCCAACGTCTGCTCTCTGCTACAGTCCTTCTGCACCCCAGTTTCCAAACTCTGCACTCCGCTACAGTCCTTCTTCACCCTAGTCTCAAAACTCTGCTCTCTGCAACATTTCTTCTGCACCCCAGTCTCCAAACTGTGCTCTCTGTAACTGTCCTGCTGCACCCCAGTCTCCAACTCTGCTCTCTGTAGCTATCCTTCTGCACCTCAGTCTTCAACCTCTGCTCTCTGCAAGATCCTTCTCCACCTCAATCTCCAAGTTCTGCAATCTGTAACGGTCCTTCTCCACCCCAGTCTCCAACCTCTGCTCTCTGAAACGATACTTCTGCACCTTAGTCTCCAACCTCTGTTCTCTGTAACAAACCTTCTGCACCCCACTCTCCAAACTCTGCACTCTGTAACAGGCCTTCTGCAACCTAGTTTCAAACCTCTTCTCTCTGCAAGGATCCTACATCAACTCAGTCTCCATCCTCTGCTCTCTGCAACTGTCCTTCTGCACCCTAGTCTCCTTCCTCTTCTCTCTGTAAGAATTTTTCTGCACCCCAGTCTTCAACCGCTCCTCTCTATAACATTCCTTCTGCACCTCAGTGTCCAACCTCTGCTCTCTGTAATGAACCTTCAGCACATCAGTCTCCAACCACTGCTCTCTGTAACAGGCCTTCTTAACCCCATTCTCCAACCTATGCTTTCTGGTTCAGTCCTTTTGCACACCAGTATCCTAACTCTTCTCTCTTTAACAGTCCTTCTGTACAACAGTCTCAAAACTCTGCTCTCTGTAACAGTCCTTCTGCACCCCAGTCTCCAACGTCACCTTTCTATATCAGTTCTTCTGAACCACAGTCTCCACACTCTGCTCTCAATAAAAGTCCTTCTGCAGCCCAGTCTCCAACTTCTTCTCTCTGCAACATTTCTTCTGCACCCCAGTCTCCATCTGTGCTCTCTGTAACTGTCCTTCTGCACCCCAGTCTCCAACCTCTGCTCTCTGTAATGATCTATCTGCACCACAGTCTGAAACCTCTGCTCTCTGCAAGGATCCTTCTGCCCCTCAGAATCCAACCTCTGCTCTCCGCAATGATCCTTCTGCACCCCAGTCTCCAACCTCTGCTCTCTGTAACAATCCTTCTGCACCTCAGTCTCCATCCTCTGCTCTCTGTAACAATCCTTCTGCACCTCAGTCTCCATCCTCTGCTATCCGTAACAATCCTTATGCACACCAGTCTCCAACCTCTGTTCTCTGTAACAGGTTTTCTGCACCCCAGTCTCCAAACTCTGCTCTCTGTAATAGTCCTAATGCAACCGAGTCTCCAACTTCTTCTCTCTGCAATGATCCTTCTCAACCTCAGTCTCAAACCACTGCTCTCTGCAAGAGTCCTTCTGCACCCAAGTCTCCAAACTCTTCTCTCTGTAAGATCCTTCTTCACCCCGGCCTCCAAAGTTTGCTCTCTATAAAAGTCCTTCTGCACCTCAGTCTCAAAACTCTGCTCTTTGCTACGGTCTTTCTGCACCCCAGTATCCAACCTCTGTTTACTGAAACAGTCCTTCTGCACCCCAGGCTCCAAACTCTGATCTCTGTAACAGTTCTTCTGTACCGCAGTCTCCAACATCTGCTGTCTATAATGTTTTTTCTGCACCTCAGTCTCCAAACTCTACTTTCAATATTATTTATTCTGCACCCCAGTCTCCAAACTCTGCTCTCTGTAACAGTCCTTCTGCACCTCACTCTCCAACCTCTGCTCTTTGCAACAGTTCTTCTGCTCCCCAGTCTTCAACCTCTGCTCTCTTTAAGATCCTTCTTCACCCCGGTCTCCAAACTTTGCTCTCTATAAGAGTCCTTCTGCACCTCAGTCTCCAACTTCTGCTCTATGGAACAGTCCTTCTTCACCCCAGTCTCCAAGCTCTTCTCTCTGCAGCAGTCCTTCTACACCCCAGTCTCCAAACTCTGCTCTTTGCAACGATCCTTCTGCATCACAGTCTCTAACATCTGCTGTCTGCAACAGTCTTTCTGCACCCCAGTCTCCAACCTCTGCTCTCTGCAACAGTCCTTCTGCACCCAAGTCTCTAAGCTCTGCTCTCTGTAACAGTCCTTATGCCCCTCAGTGTCCAAAATCTGCTCTCTGTAAAAATTCTTCTTCACCCCAGTCTCCAAACTCTGCTCTCTGTAACCGACCTTCTGCACTCCATTCTCCAACCTCTCCTTTCTGTAACAGTTCTTCTGGTCACCAATCTACAAACTCTGCTCTCTGTAACGCTCCTTCGGCACGCCAGTCTCCATCCTCTGTTCCCTGTAACACTCCTTCTGCACCCCATCTCCATCCTCTGCTCTCTGTAAGAATTCTTCTGCAACCCAGTCTCCAACCGCTCCTCTCTGTAACAGTCCTACTGCACCTCAGTCTCCAACCTCTGCTCTCTGTAATGAAACTTCAGGACCTCAGTTTCCAACAACTGTTCTCTGTAACAGGCCTTCTGAACCCCATTCTCAAACCTATGCTTTATTTATCAGTCCTTTTGCAAACCAGTTTCCTACCTCTGCTCTCTGTAACAATTCTTCTGCACCTGAGTCTCGAACCTCTGCTATCTAAAATGGTCCGTCTGCACCCCAGTCTCCAAACTCTTTTCTCTGCATCAGTCTTTCTGCACCTTAGTATTCAACCTCTGCTCTCTGTAACAGTCCTTCGGTACCACGGTCTCAAAATTCTGCTCTCTGTAACGGTCCTTCTGCACCCCAGTCTCCAACCTCTGCTCTCTGCAACAGACCTTCTGCACGCCACTCTCCAACATCTGCTCTCTGCAACAGTCCTCCTGCACCTCAGTCTGAAAACTCTGTTCTCTGCAACGATCATTCTGCACCCAAGTCTCCAACCTCTTCTCTCTATAACAGTCCTGCTGTACTATAGTCTCCAAAATATTATCTCTGTAAGATCCTTCTGCAACCCAGTCTCCAACCTCAGCTATGTGTAACAGGCCTTTTGCACTCCATTCTCAAACCTCTGCTGTCTGCAACAGTCTTTCTGAACCGGAGTCATCAAACTCTGCTTTCTGTATCAGTCCATCTGCACCCCAATCTCCAACCTTTGATCTCTGTAACAGTCCTTCTGCACCTCAGTCTACAAATTCTGCTCTCTGCAACAGTCTTTCTGCAACCCAGTCTCTAGTACCCGCTCTCCGCAACAGTCTGCACCAAAGTCTCCAAACTCTGCCTCTGAAACACTCCTACTGAAAGGCAGTCTCCAAACTCTACTCTCTGCAACAGTGCTTCTGCACACAAATCTAAAACCTGTGCTCTCTGCAACAGTTCTTCTACACCCCATGTTGAGCCTCTGCTCTCTGCAGCAGTCCCTCTGCAACCCAGTCTCTAACCTCCGCTCTCTATAACGATCCTTCTGCACCTTATTCTCCAAACTTTACTCTCTGTAAAAGTATTTCTGCACCCCTTCTCAAAACTCTGCTCTCCATAACAGGCCTTCTACACCCCAGTCTCCGACCTCTTTTCTGTATAACAATCCTTCTGCACCCCAGTCTCCAACATCTCCTCTCTGTAACTGGCCTTCTGCATGCCAGTCTCCAAACTCTGATCTATGAAATGATACTTCTGCACCCCAGTCTCCAAACTCTCCTCTCTGCAATGATCCTTCCGCACCCCAGTCTCCAAACTCTGATTTCTACAATAGTCCTTCTGCACCTAAGTCTCCAAATGCTGCTCTCTGTATGATCCTTCTGCACCCCTTTCTTCTAGCTCTTCTCTATGTAACAGGATTTCTGCACCTCAGTTTCCAATCTCTCCTCTCTGCAATGATCCTTCCGCACCCCAGTCTCCAAACTCTGATTTCTACAATAGTCCTTCTGCACCTAAGTCTCCAAATGCTGCTCTCTGTATGATCCTTCTGCACCCCTTTCTTCTAGCTCTTCTCTATGTAACAGGATTTCTGCACCTCAGTTTCCAATCTCTGCTCTTTGCAACAGTCCTTCTGCACCACAGTCTCCAAACTCTGATCTCTGTAAGATCCATCTGCACTCCAGTTTTCAAATTCTTCTCTTTTTAACATTTCTTCTTCACCCCAGTATTTAACCTCTGCTTTCTGCAAGTGTCCTGCGGCACCCCAGTCTCCAAACACTGTCCTCTTCAACAGTCCTTCTGCTCTCCAGTTGCCAACATCTGCTCTCTGTAACGGTCCTTCATAACCCCAGTCTCAAAACTCTGCTCTCTGTATCTATCCTTCTGCACCTCAGTCTCCAACCTGTGCTCTCTGTAACATTCCTTCAGCACCCCAGTCTCCAAATTCGGCTCTCTGTAACAGTTTTTCTGCACCTCAGTCTGACACCTATGCTCTCTGCAGGATACTTCTGCACCCCAGTCTCCAAACACTGCTCTCTGTAACAGTCCACCTGCACCTCAGTGTACAAACTCTTCTTTTCGTAAGATCCTTCAGCAACCCAGTCTCCAAACTCTGCTCTCTATAACAGTCCTTCTGCACCCCAGTCCCCAAACTCTCCTCTCTGTAACAGGCCTTCTGGACGCCAGTCTCCCAACTCTGCACTCTGTAGCAGGCCTTCTGCACCCCAGTCTCCAAACTCTGCTCTCTATAACAGTCCTTCTGCACCCCAGTCTCCAACCTCTCCTCTCTGTAACAGGCCTTCTGGACGCCAGTCTCCCAACTCTGCTCTTTGTAGCAGGACTTCTGCACCCCAGTATCCATAATGTGCTCTCTGCAACGATCCTTCTGCACCCCAGTCTCCAACCTGTGATCTCTGCAACAGTCCATCTGTGACTAAGTCTCCAAATTCTGCTCTCTGTAAGATGCTTCTGCACCCCTGTATCCAACCTTTGCTCTCTGTAACAGTCCTGCTGCACGCGAGTCTCCAAATTCGGCTCTCTGTAACAGTCATTCTGCACCTCAGTCTTAAAACTCTACTCTCTGCAACGACCCTTCTACACCCCAGTCTCCTACCTCGGCTCTCTGTAACAGTCCTTCTGCACCTCAGTCTCCCAACTTTGCTCTCTGCAAGATCCTTCTGCAACCCAGTCTTTAAACTCTGCACTTTGTACCTGTCCTTCTGCACAACAGTCTCCAAATTTTGCTCTCTGTAACAGGACTTCTGCAACTCATTCTCCAAACTCTGCTCTCTGTAACAGGCTTTCTGCACTCCAGTCTCCAACCTCTTCTCTCTGCAACAATTCTTCTCCACCCCAGTCTTCGACATCTGCTGTCTGCAACAGTTGTTTTGAACCCCAGTCTCCAAACTCTGCTATCTGTAAGATCCATCTGAACCACAGTCTCCAACTTATGCTCTCTTTAACAGTCCTTCTACACCCAAATCTCCAAACTCTGCTTTCTGTACCAGTCCTTCTGCACATCAGTCTCCAACCTGTGCTCTCTGTAACAGTCCTTCTGTACCCCAGTCTCTAAAATATGCTCTCTGCAACATTCCTTCTGCACCCCAGTCTTCAACATCTGCTCTCTGCAACACTCCTTCTGGAACCCAGTCTCCATCCTCTGCTCTCAATAACAGTCCTTTCTGAACTACAGTCTCCGACCTCTGCACTCTATAAGATTCTTCTGCACTCTAGTTTCCAAACTCTGCTCTCTATAACATTCCTTCTCCACCCCAGTCTCCAACCTCTGCTCTCTGCAACAGTTCTTCTGCTCCCAGTCTCCGAGATCTATTCTCTGAAACAGTCCTTCTGTTTCGCAGTCTCCAACCTCTGCTCTTTGTAAAGGTCCTTCTACACCCCAGTCTCCAACCTCTGCTTTTTGTATCAGTCTGCTTCAACCCCAGTCTCCAAAATCTGTTCTCTGTATCTATCCTTTTCACCTCAGTCTCCATCCTATGCTCTATGTAAGAGTGTTTCTGCACTCCAGTCTCCAACCTCTGCTCTAGGTAACAGTCCTATACCACAGTCTTCAAACTCTGCTCTATGTGACGGTCCTTCTGCACCTTAATTTCCAAACTCTGCTCCCTGTAACAGTGTTTCTGCACCTGAGTCTCCAAACTCTGCTCTCTGTAAAAGTCCTTCTACACCCCAGTATCCAATCACTGCTCTCTGTAAAAGTTCACCTGTACCTCAGTCTGAAACCTCTGCTCTCCACGATTCTTCTGCACCCCAGTCACCAACCACTGATCTCTGTAACAGTCCACATGCAACTCAGTCTCCAAACACTTCTCTCTATAACAGTCCTTCTGCACCCTAGTCTCCAACCTCTCCTCTCTGTAACAAGCCTTCTGCACAAATGTCTCCAAACTCTGCTCTATGCAACGGTCATTCTGCATGCCTGTCTTCAACCTCTGCTCTCTGCAATGTTCATACTAAACCCCAGTATCCAACCTCTCATCTCTGAAACAGTCCTTCTGCACCTCAGTCTTCAACCTCTGCTCTCTGTAATAGGCCTTCTGCACCTCAGTCTCCAACCTCTGCTCTCTGCAACAGTCCTTCTGCACCTCAGTCTACAACCTCTGCTCTCTGATACAGTACATCTGCACCCCAGTCATAAACCTCTGCTCTCTACAACATTTCTTCTGCACAAAAGTCTCCAACCTGTGCTCTCTGTATCTGTCCTGCTGCAATCCAGTCTCCAACCTCTGCTCTCTAAAACGATCCTTCTGCACTTCATTCTCCAACCTCTGCTCTCTGCAACAATCCTTCTGCACCCCAGTCTCCATTCTCTGCTCTCTGTAAGAATCCATTTGCACCACAGTCTCCAACATCTCCTCTCTGTAAAAGTCATTCTGCACCTCAGTCTCCAAGTTCGGCAAAGTGTAACAGGCCTTCTGAAACCCAGTCTCCCAACTCTGCTCTCTTTATTAGTCCTTCTGCACCCCAGAATTTAACATCTTCTCTCTATAACGATCCTCCTTCTCTCCAGGCTCCAACCTCTGCTCTCTGGAACGGTCCTTCTACATCCCAGTTTCCAAAATCTTCTTTCTGTAACAGTCCTTCTGCACCACAGTCTCCAAACTCTGCTCTCTGAAAAAGTCCTCCTGAACCCCTGTCTCCAACCTGTACTATTTGTAAAAGTCCTTCTGCACCTTAGTCTCCAACCTCAGCTCTCTGTAATATCCTTCTGCAACCCATTGTCTAAATGCTGCTCTCTGTAACAGTCTTCTGCACCCCAGTCTCCAAACACTGCTCTCTGTAACAAGCCTTCTGCACCCCAGTCTTCAACTTCTGCTCTCTGTAACAGGCCTTCTGAACCCAAGTCTCCAACCTGTGCTCTCTGCAACCATGCTTCTGCATCCCAGTCTTAAAAATCTGCTCTCTGTAATAGTTCTTCTGCACCCCAGGATCCAACATCTGCTCTCTGAAACAGTCCTTCTGCACCTCAGTCTGAAAACTTGGCTCCCTCCAAAAATCCTTCTGCACCCGAGTTTCCAAACTTTGCTCTCTGTAACAGTCTTTCTGAACCTCAGTCTACAAAATGCACTCTGTAATATCCTTATGCAACCTAGTCAGGAAATTGTGCTATCTTTAACAGTCCTTCTGCACCTCAGTCTACAAACTCTGTTCTCTGTAACAGGCCTTCTGCACCCCAGTCGCCAACCTCTTCTCTCTGCAAGGATCCTTCTTAACCTCAGTCTCCAACCTCTGCTCTGTGCAACAGTCCTTCTGCACCCCAGTCTCCAACTTCTGCTCTCTGTAACAATCCTTCTGCACCTCAGTCTCTAACCTCTGCTCTCTGCCACGGTTCTTCTGCACCCCAGTCTCCACACTCTGTTATCTGCAACAGTCCTTCTGCACCCCAGTCTCCAACCTCTGCTCTCTGCAACAGTCCTTCTGCACCCCAGTCTCCAACCTCTGCTCTCTGCAACAGTCCTTCTGCACCCCAGTCTCCAACCTCTGCTCTCTGCAACAGTCCTTCTGCACCCCAGTCTCCAACCTCTGCTCTCTGCTACAGTACTTCTGCATCCCAGTCTCCAACATCTGCTCTCTGTATCAGTTCTTTTGCACCTTAGTCTCCAACCTCTGCTCTCTGCAGCAGTCCTTTATTCCCCCAGTAACCAAAATCTGATCTTTGTAACGATTCTTCTCCACCTTAGTTTCAAACCTCTGCTCTCTGCAACGATCCTCCTGCACCCGAGTCTCCAACCTCTGATCTTTGTATCAGTCCTTCTGCAACACAGTCTCCAACCTCTGCTCTCTGTAACGATCCTTCTGCACATCATCTCCAAATTCTGCTCTTTGTAAAAGTCCTTCTGTACCTCAGTCTCCAACCTCTGCTCTCTTTAACAGTCCTTCTGCACTCCAGGCTCCAACATCTGCTCTCTGCTACGATCCTTCTTCTTCCCAGGCTCCAATCTCTGCTCACAGCAACGGTCCTTATACACCCCAGTTTATAAACTCTGCTCTCTGTAACAGTCCTTTTGCACCTCAGTCTCCAAACTCTGCTCTCTGCAACAGTCCTTCTGCACCCCAGTCTCCAACCTCTGCTCTTAGTTACAGTTCTTCTGCACCTCAATATCCAAATTCTGCTCTCTGAAACACTTCCTCTACTCTCCACACTCTACTCTCTGTAAAAGTCCTTCTGCACCTCCGTCTCCAAACTCTATTCTCTGTAAGATCCTTCTGCCACGCATTCTCCAAATGCTGCTCTTTGTAACAGTCCTTCTGCACCCCAGTCTCCAAACTCTGCTCTCTGTAACAGGCCTTCTGCACCCCAGTCTTCAACCTCTGCTCTCTGTAACAGGCGTTCTGCAACCCAGTCTCCAACCTGTTCTCTTTGCAATGATCCTTCTGCACCCTGTTCTCAAAACTCTGCTCTCTTCAATAGTTCTTCTGCACCCCAGGATCCAACATCTTCTCTCTGCAACAGTCCTTCTGAAGCTAAGTCTGAAAACTCTGCTCTATGCCATAATCCTTCTGCACCCCAGTTTCTAACCTTTGCTCTCTGTAATAGTCCTTCTGAACCTCAGTCTCCAAAATGCTCTCTGTAAGATCTTTGAAAAACCCAGTCTCGAAATTGTGCTATCTGTAAAATTCCTTCTGCACCCCAGTCTCCAAACTATGCTCTCTGTAACAGGCCTTCTACACCCCAGTCTCCAATCTCTGCTCTCTGTATCAGGCCTTCTGCACCCCAGTCTCCAACCTCTTCTCTCTGAAACGATCCTTCTTCACCTCAGTCTCCAAACTCTACTCTCTGCAACAGTCCTTCTGGACCCCAGTCTCCAACCTCTGCTCTCTGTAACAATACTTCTGCACCTCAGTCTCCAAACTCTTCTCTCTGCAACAGTTTTTCTGCACCCCAGAATCCACCCTCTGTTCTCTGCAACAGTCGTTCTGCACCCCAGTCTCAAAAATTTGCTCTCTGTAAAAGTCCTTCTCTACTGCAGTCTCCAAACTCTTCTCCCTGTAACGGTCCTTCTGAACGCCAGTCTCCAACCTCAGCTTTTTGTATCACTTCTTCTGCACCCCAGGCTCCAAACTCTGCTCTCTGCATCATTCCTTATGCACCCAAGTCTCCAACATCTGCTCTCTGCAACATTTCTTCTGTACCCCAGTCTCAAACCTGTACTCTCTGTAACTGTAGTTCTGCAACTCAGTCTCCAACCTCTGCTCTCTGTAACAGTCCTTCTGCACCCCAGTCTCCAAAATCTGCTCTCTGCAAGGATCCTTTTTCTACCCAGTCTCCACACTCTTCTCTCTGTAAAAGTCCTTTTGTATCGCAGTGTCCAACCTCTTCTCTTTTTAAAGGTCCATCTACACTCCAATTGCCAAACTCTACTTTCTATAATAGTCCTTTTGCACCTCAGACTCCAACCTCTTCTCTCTGTAACAATTCTTCTAAGCCTCAATCTTAAACCTCTGCTCTCTACATCGATCCTTTTACACCCCAGTCTCCAAAATCTGCTATCTGTAACAATCTTTCTGCACCCAAGTCTCCAACATCTACTCTCTGTAACAGGTCTTCTGCAACCCAGTCTCCAAACTCTGCTATCTGTAACAGTCCTTCTGCACCTCAGTCTCCAACCTCATCACTCTGCAACAGACCTTCTGCTCCCCAGTCTCCAACCTTTGCTCTCTGCAAAGATCATTCTGCATCCCAGTCTCCAACGTCTGCTCTCTGCAACATTCCTTCTACACGCCAGTCTCCAACCTTTGCTCTCTGCTACAGTCCTTCTGCATCCCAGTCTCCAACCTGTGCTCTATGCAACATTTCTTCTGCACCCCAGTCTCCAACCTGTGCTTTCTGTAACTATCCTACTGCACCCTGGTCTTCAAACTCTGCTCTCTGTAGCCATCCTTCTGCACCTCAGTCTCCAAATTCTGCTCTCTGTAACGATCTTTCCGCACCCCAGTCTCCAAACTCTGCTCTCTGCCACAGTCCTTGTGCACCCCATACTCCAAGCTCTGCTCTCTGTAACAGTCCTTCTGCACATAAGTGTCCAAAATCTGCTCTCTGTAACAATCCTTCTGCACCTCAGTCTCCAACCTCTGCTCTCTGCAAAGATCCATTGGCACCACAATCTCCAAACTCTGCTCTCTTTAACAGTACTTCTGAACCCCAATGTCCAATCTCTGCTCTCTGTAACACTCCTTCTGCACCCCAGTCTCCAACCTCTCCTCTCTGTAAAAGTCCTTCTGCACCTCAGTATCTAAACTCTGCAATCTGTAATGGTCTTTCTGCACCCCAGTCTCCAACCTCTAATCTCTGGAACGATTCTTCTGCACCTCAGTCTCCAACCTCTGCTCTCTGTAACAGTCCTTCTGCACCCCAGTCTCCAACATCTGCTCTCTGCAACGATCCTTCTTCCCCCAAGATAAAAGCTCTGCTCTCTGCAACGGTCCTTCTGCACCACAGTTTTTAACCTCTGTTCCCTGTAACAGTCCTTCTGCACCTCCTTCTCCAAACTCTGCACTCTGCAACTGTGCTTCCGCACCCCAGTCTCCAACCTCTGCTCTCGGTTACAGTTCTTCTGCACCCCAATCTCAAATTTCTGCTCTCTGTAACACTCATTCTGCAACCCAGTCTCCACACTCTGATCTCTGTTGCAATTCTTCTGGACCTCAGTCTCAAACCTCTGCTATCTGTATCAGTTATTCTGCACCTCTGTCTCCAAATTTGTTATCTGCAATAGTCCTTCTGCACCTCAGTTCCAACCTATGCTCTGTGCAACATTTCTTCTGCTCCCCAGTCTCCGCACTGTGCTTTCTGTAACTTTGTTCCTTACCCCAGTCTCCAACCTCTGCTCTCTGTAAAGATCCTTCTGCACCTCAGTCTCCAAACTCTGATCTCTGCAACAATCCTTCTGCACCTCAGGTTCCAATGTCTGCTCTCTGCAACGATCCTTCTGCACCCCAGTTCCCAACCTCTGCTCTCTGTAACAGTCCTTCTGCTCCTCAGTCGCCAACCTTTCCACTCTATACCAATCCTTCTGCACCTCAGTCTCCAAACTCTGCTCTCTGTAACAGGCCTTCTACACCCCAGTCTCCAACCTCTGCTCTTTGTAACAGTTCTTCTGCACCACAGTCTCGAACTTCTGCTCTCTGTAACAGTCCTTCTGCACTCGAGTCTCCAACCTCTGCTCTCTGTAACAATCCTTCTGCACCCCAGTCTCCAACCTCTGCTCTCTCTACAGTTTATCTGCACCCCAATCTTCAAACTCTGTTGTCTGTATCACTCCTTCTGCACCCCAGTCTCTATCCTCTTCTCTCTATTAGATTCCCTCTGCACCCCAGTCTCCAACCTCTGCTCTCTGTAACAGTCCTTCTGCACCTCAGTCTCCAAACTCTGCTCTCTGCAACAGTCCTTCTGCATCTCAGTCTGAAATCTCTGTTCTCGGCAAGGATCCTTCTGCACCCCATTCTCAGAACTCTGCTCTCTCTAACAGTCCTTCTGCACCCCAGTATCCAACCTCTGCTCTCTGTAATAGGCCTTTTGCACCCCATTCTCCAACCTCTGCTCTGTGTAACAGTGCTTCTGTACCTCAGTCTAAAAACTCTGCTCTCACTAACGGTCCTTCTGCACCCCAGTCTTCAACCTCTGCTCTCTGTAAGAATCCATCTGCAACTCAGTCTCCAACCTCTGTTCTCTGTAACAGTCCTTCTGGACCGTAGTCTCCAACATCTGCTCTCTGAAAGGATCCTTCTTCTACCCAGTCTCCAACCTCTGCTCTCTGTAACAGTCCTTTTGTATCGCAGTCTCCAACCTCTTCTCTTTGTAACGGTCCTTCTGCTCCCCAATTGCCAGCCTCTTCTTTCTCTAACAGTCTTTCTGCACCCCAGTCTCCAAACTCTTCTCTCTGCAACGACACTTCTTCCCATCAGACTCCAACCTCTGCTCTCGGCAACAGTCCTTCTGCACCCCAGTCTCCAGACTCTGCTCTCTAGAAAATAATTTTCATCTCAGTCTCCAAACTCTGCTGTTTGTAGCAGTCCTTCTGCACCCCAGTCTCAAGACTCTTATCTCTATAATGGTTCTTCTACACGCGAATTGCAAAACTCGGCTTTCTGTAACAGTCCTTCTAAACCTCAATTTGAAACCTCTGCTCTCTGCAATGATC